>NC_045978.1:5958616-6068616 GCF_010909765.2 Amblyraja radiata
CACACACACACACGCACACACGCACACGCACTAACGCAAGCACACACATACACACACACGCTCACACACGCACGCACACTCACACATGCACACTCACACACACGCACGCGCATTAACGCACATGCACGCACACACACACACACACACACACACGCGCACTCACGCACACACACACACACACACACACACACACACACACACACCCTGAAGCCAGTTAACCTTCAAACCTGTTCGTCTTTGGAGTGTGGGAGGAAACCGGAGCCCCCTGAGAAAACCCACACTGGTCACGGGGAGAACGTACAGACTCCACACAGACAGCACCCATAGTCAGGATGAAGCCCGGGTCTCTGACGCTGTGGGGCAGCAACTCTACCGCTGCGCCACCATGTTGTGTGCTGTCCAGTCAGTGAAAAGGCTGTAGATGATTCCAATGGATCCGTCCACCGTGCCCAGTGAAGGATGTGATGTTCAATACACAAGAAAGTCTGATTAAAGATAGTCCTACACTCCAATGATGTGCGGGTTTCTAGGTTATATAAACTGGCCCCTTAGTATCTAATTTCCGGGTGATTATCGGTCAGTGTGGGGGGCTCGGTGGGCTGATGAGCCTGTTTCTACGCTGTATCTCTGAAACTAAAACTGCAGTTTGTGGTGAATGTTATGTTATGGGCACATTTTAGCATCTTCCACTTCCTCTCTTCCACCTCTACAGCTGACTACCACAGTAACGGCTACACTGTGACAAATGGCTGGAAGATCCACAACACGGCCAAAAACAAATGGTTCGTATTAATGGCCAAAACTGCGGACGAGAAACAGAAATGGTTGGATGCAATTCTGAAGGAACGGGAGCAGAGGGAGAGTGAGTAACTTGTCATCATTAATGCTTTTTCATGAAAGTCAATCTCACCACAATCTAAGACTGAGGTGAGAAAAAACGTTTTTCACCCAGAGAGTTGTGAGTTGTCATATGAGGAAAGATTGAAAAGACTAGGCTTGTATTCACCGGAGTTTAGAAGGATGAGGGGATATCTTATAGAAACATATAAAATTATAAAAGGACTGGACAAGCTAGATGCAGGAAAAATGTTCCCAATGTTGGGCGAGTACATTGCCCCCTCTGCTCTTCTACCTACATTCCTTCCTCTAGCTTCACAATACGCGATTCTCCAATCCTTCTGTCTCACACCATCTCTCTTTTTATCCCGGACCTTCGTCCAACCATCTACCTATCAAACGGAAGCCTCCTCGCTTGTATCCGCCTATTACCTGCTAGGCTTTGTCCTGCCCCTCTTCTCTTCCAGCTTTCTCCCTGCCCTCCTCCATCACAACCAGTCTACAGAAGGGTCCCGACCTGAAGCAGCACCCATCCATGTTCTCCAGAGATGCTGCCTGACCCGCTGAGTTACTCCGGCACTCGTGTCTTCAGTATGAAGAAGGGCCACCCAATCCTTCTATAATGGCAGCCTTTATGACATTCTCCAAGTCCAACTTCGATAGCCATTACTGCTCGGGGATGGTTAGGAGGTATATTTTACGCACTCACAACGCACTTAAGACAGTTAAAACTAATCTTCCAAGCATTGTCGATTAATTGGTCTTTTATTGAAGTAGTACATAGGAAAGAAATAATCCAATTAAGACATTTCCGTTCTTAATTGCTGTTCCATCCATATCATATAAATCACATGTAGGTTTCTTCTTATAAAAGTACGTTGTCTCATTAACTTGTGTGTCGTAAAAAACCTGTATTCTCGCCATCCTTCCGAGACCCAACTGACTCCTAATCTATGAGTCTGCGCTAGTCTCCTCTAGGAATAGCCACACCCCTTCTATGTATCAAATCCCACCTACAAAAGTACAGACAGATAAAAACTAAAATATTAAAAATGTTAGACATGGTTGTAATATACTGACTTAAGCTTAATGGATCCCACACCTTCTCTCCAGAGATGCAGCCTGAGTTACTGAGTTACTCCAGTATTTTGTCTCCATCTTCGGTGTAAACTAGCATCTGCTGTTCCTTCCCATGCATTTCTAATGTTCCGTGTTGACATACCCTCATTGGTATAGCTCAATTGAACAGTTAAATGTAGTTTAATTGAAGTAGCTGTGTTATAGTTTTATGGCTGTTAAAATGTTGAGTTGAGCAATTGGCTCGGTTGGCATTTCATAGAAACATAGAAAATAGGTGCAGGAGGAGGACATTCGGCCCTTCGTGCCAGCACTGCCATTCATTGTGATCATGGCTGATCGTCCACAATCAATAACCCTTGCCTGCCTTCTCCCATGATTCCGCTAGCCCCTAGAGCTCTATCTAACTCTCTCTTAAATCCATCCAGTGATTTGGCCTCCACTGTCCTCTGTGGCAGGGAATTCCACAAATTCACAACTGGGTGAAAACGTTTTTTCTCACCTCAGTCTTAAATGGCTTCCCCTTTATTCTAAGACTGTTGCCCCTGGTTCTGGACTCGCCCAACATTGGGAACATGTTTCCTGCATCTGGCTTGTCCAGTCCTTTTATAATTTTATATGTTTGTAATTTATTTATTTTGTGATTTATTTATTTATTTAGGGGACAGTGCATATTAATAAACATTTACATGTAATATGCAAGATTGTAGCCAGTAGCTAATTTCCATCTTTAGTCCCTCTGGTACACAAGGTAAACACATCACAACACAATCAATCAATAAGAAAAGAGACAAAACAAAAGACAAAAACAAAACAAAACAAACAATAAAGTAAAAAAGTAACAATAAAAGAGTACCATAGGATAATTTTAAGGTAGATTATGATTGCACTTTTGATTTTGCAGTAACCATGTTTTTAGATGTTTGGTAAATGAGGTAAGGGTTGGCAGATCCCGTATGACGCATGGTATCGCGTTCCAGGTCTGTGACGCTCGATATGAAAATACTGACTGCCCAAAGACACTTTTCCTAAACGGGACTATACAATCACCCCTGGAGGCTGCTCTTGTCGACCTATTTGTGTTTTTCTTTATGAAGTCCTTTAACGGAGGTGGGGCTAGTCCACGGAAGATTTTGTAAACCAAAATCGAGTCCGAATATTGTATTACGTTTTCCCAGCTCAGCAGATCAAATTCCTTCAGGATGCTAATAATAATAATAATGGAAGGGATTTATATAGCGCCTTTCTAATACTCAAGGCGCTTTACATCGCATTATTCATTCACTCCTCAGTCACACTCGGTGGTGGTGAGCTACTTCTGTAGCCACAGCTGCCCTGGGGCAGACTGACGGAAGCGTGGCTGCCAATCTGCGCCTACGGCCCCTCCGACCACCACCAATCACTCACACACATTCACACACATTCACACACAGGCAAAGGTGGGTGAAGTGTCTTGCCCAAGGACACAACGACAGTATGCACTCCAAGCGGGAGTGCATGCTACAGTGATGGTACATTCTGGGCTTTTTATCATGAGTTTTTAGGGCTTGTTTATAAGCAATTTCAACAGGCTTTAGTGTGGACTTACATGCCAGTGACCAAGTTGTTATACTGTAGGTCATGTATGGCACAATCATTGCATTAAAGTATAGTTTGGCTGAATCAATAGTTACATTATTTCTAATATATCTAAAATTGGACAAATTAAATTTAATTAAATTTACTGTTCTTTTCACCTGTTGTTTGAAACAGAGCTGTGAAATGATCACGATTCCTAAATATTTTAACTCATGTACAATTTTAAGTTTTGTTCCATGTACAAACACATCAGGATCTCCATCAGTACTTGCCTTTTTGGAGAAACATTAAGATGTAGATCAGAAAACTGCAACCAGTTTGACACATTAATCATAGCAGCTGATAGGTCTTGTGCAGCTTGATGTTTGTTTTTGGCATGTACATACACAACTGCATCGTCAGCGTACATCTGGCAAGTTACATTTGATGTACAGCTACTTGGTAGATCATTAATGTACAGACTGAATAATAGCGGTCCCAAGATTGAACCTTGAGGTACACCAAGAGGGTTTTTAGAAGTTGCAGATTTACTGTTGTGCACTCTAACACATTGTTTTCTCTGTACCATATATGACTCAATCCATTTCATCATGCTCAAAGAGAGGATAAAATAGGACAATTTGGTCATCAAGATCTGGTGGTTCACAGTATCAAAGGCTTTTCGTAAATCAAGAAAAACAGCTCCTATAACACCGCCTGCATCAATTTTAGACTTCATATTTTCCAAAAGGAAGCAAAGTGCCGTCTCAGTGGAGTGATATTTTCTGAAGCCAAACTGCATTGGGTTTAGGGTATATGGACTATTGTTTCTATAAGATATCCTCTCATCCTTCTAAACTCCAGTGAATACAAGCCTAGTCTTTTCAATCTTTCCTCATGTGACAGTCCCGCCATCCCAGGGATCATTCTCGTGAACCTACATTGCCTCAATCGCAAGGATGTCCTTGCTCAAATTAGGAGACCAAAACTGTACACAATACTCCAGATGTGGTCTCACCAGAGCCCCATACAACTGCAGAAATTTCCACACAACGCAGACTGTACTTCCAAGAATATTCTCTGAATATTTTCACGTGACCTCTCAACTTTGGTTTTCCAGGTCTGAAGTTGGGCATGGAACACGATGCGTACATCATGATCTCGGAGAAGGGAGAGAAACTCTACCACATGATGATGAACAAGAAAGCAAATCTTATCAAGGACAGGAGGAGAAAGTTGTCCATAGTCCCCAAATGCTTCTTTGGCAAGTAAGGCCGCATCAATTATCACGTCCTGTTCATGCAACTAAAACGGCTAAAGACTGGATTTCCTGTCGATCTTAATTTTGTTTACCAAAAATCAGAAATAGGTCCTAAATTACCATACGTAATTAAGCAACAGTTTTTAGGGCAGCGCGGTGGTAATAGCTGCCTAATGGGCCTGTCCCACTTGGGCGACTGTTTAGGCGACTGCAGGAGACTATGCGGTCGCCACATGTTCGCGGGTGGTTGCCGGGGAGTCGCCTTCATGGTCGTGAGGAGTTCCCACATTCTGGGAACTAGTCGTGGCCTCATTATGGTCGGCGTAAATTTTTCAACATGTTGGAAAATTAGCGGCGACTAGAATGAAGCCGCCATGGAGAGTAGCGAGAATTCTCGTGCCGTAGGCGGGTCGACAGGAGGTCGAAGGTTCTCCTAGGTTGTAGCCGGTGAATTTCATTGACTCATTGGGGGAAAAAAAACATAAGCAGCAGTTTTCAGAACCAAGGATAACCGACCGGTAATGTTAAATGTCCGCCGAGCTTCACAGCCGTGTATCTCTGGCTTCTTAAAAGTTGTCTCCACTCCTTCTCCCCCTTTCTTCCTACCCTTCTTCCTCTCCCCTCTCCCCCCCCCCTCTTTTAAAGGACTTACCGTACACTGTGCTTTAGCCGTCTTAATTACAGCGCCAACCTTCCTGTTCATCGCGGTGTGTATCTGTATCACCTTGGCTTTGCACCGTGTGAACTTCACTCAAACAGCGCTCCCTCTGCTCGCCCTGTCCCCCGCCTGCATAACGGGCTGGTTAAGGAAGCGATGTGTGTGTGTGCGTGCATTCCACTCTGACAGTCGCCGTTTTATTAGGCGACTGCCGGCAACTTTACAGTCGCCGGCAGTCGCCTGAAAAATCGCCTAAGTGGGACAGGCCCATTACAGCGCTTGCAGTGCTTGAGGCGTGGGTTCAACCCCGACTACGAGTGCTGTCTGTACGGAGTTTGTACGTCCTCCCCGTGACAGCGCAAGTTTTCTCCAAGATCTTCAAATTCCTCCCACACTCCAAAGACGTAGCCGTACGTAGGTTTATTGACTTGGTGTCTACCTAAATTGTCCCTAGTGTATGTAGGATAGCGTTAGTGTGCAGGGATCGCTGGTCGGCGTGGACTCGGCGGGCCGAAGGGCCTGTTTCCACGCTTATCTCTAAATTAAACTGAACTAATGAATTAACTTGTTTTAAATGAGCGCTGAATGGAATTGTTCAAGATATTAAAAATTGCAGCAAACACTATCACATGTAAGATAAATACATTTATATTAAATGTTATCTTGCACGCAGCTTTACTAATCCTGTTACATTCAATCATGAATCATCATACGCATGCAATTATTTAAAAACAAAATGCTTCATAAATTCAACTTGCTTTCCCCTCAATGTCTTTTACTGAATAGTCATTTGTTTTCTGCATTTGTTCTGAAAAGTACATCTTGCATAGAAAATATCCTGCCATCGAGAGTGTGTCCTGCCAATAGCTTTGAATTCAATGCATGAAAGATCCCTTGTGTATAGCCACTGTGGATAGCAAGATATAGTGCTGTAGATATAGTGTAGGAAATACACTTGGAACTGCGTCAACGGTGATCTAAATTTGTTGCAGGAATTTTAAATGACTGTTCAGATATCTTTTTTCCTCTCTCTGCTGCAAGTCAAGGTATATGTTCTAATTTTATCAGCGAAAATGTACAATGACTAATGGTGCCAAAATAAATGTAATTAAGTCACTGGCAACCATGACTAATTTATGTTCCCTTGCATAAGGGAGATGAGAATAGAGATGTGGGATTTCAAGAGAATATATAAGATGCACCTCCTCCCAAAAGTACCAATCGAGCAATGCAAAGATCATCTTGTTTTAATATTCACCAAACGCTGTATATCCTGAACTTCATTACATTGGTAACAATATCCTCTGTGTAAAACGCTGGTGAAAGCGACTGGCTCCCATTTTAATTTTAAATGCCTCCATTTAGTCCGTCTTAATCGCACCAATGTTGAAGGGATTAAACATGCCGGTGCATCTAGTTTGTATATAGTCGGAATTCTTGCTTGGTTACCAGCAGCTGGGTGCAGAGAAGTGATATTTGAGTGAATGAAAAACTGTAAATTCTTCCTGGCTTTTGAAAAGACTGCTTGCTGCCTGGCGACAGACCAAGCTCAACCTAGAATATGCCCGGCTTGAGAATTAGGTACTTGTTGGAGTTTATGAATTGTGCCAAAGTTAGTCTTGGATTTGTATACTTGAGATGACAGCTAGAGCTAGGAAATGAGCACACGGCTTAAAAACAAAAAAACTCGCTTGGAACCCACAGCAGCTTACCATTTAATCGAGGATAGTTTCTTTAAAAAATATAAATATCACAGTATAAAAATATTACAGTATAATATATATATATTGTAATATATTTATACTGTGATATTTATATTTTTATTTTTTTATATATTATATACTGTAATATTTTTATACGGTGATAACATATGCAACACCATAATATGCTATATGATAATATGCTATTATATATATACATTGTATTATATATATATATATACATTGTATGATATATATATATATATATATGTGTGTGTGTGTATGTGTGTGTATGTATATATATATATACACACACACACACACACACATATATATATATATATATATATATATATATATATATATATATATATATATACATATACACACACACACACACACACACACACACACACACACACACACACACACACACACACATATATATATATATATATATATATATATATATAATAGCATATTATCATATAGCATATTATCATATAGCATATTATGGTTGCATAATATGGTATATTATAGTATATTAGATCACATTCCAGTATAGTATATCATGATATATTATACCATATTAGAAGAGTCTCTACCCGAAACATAACCTACCCCCATTCTCTAGAAATGCTGCCTAATCTTTGTGTCCGTTAATATATAATTTGACTTCATTATTCAATTAATAAAGGCTAGCTTTATAAATGGTTTATTGGCATTTGTTATCATAATACCACAACGTTTTGGGAAGGTTTTTTTTCCATGCCGTTTTTCATCAGATCAAGATTTAGACCGAAGATTTGTATTTTCTTTTAGTAAACGTTGATAATGAGACTATTTTTCTCCTCCAAATGCTGGCAGGGTGTTTATCCAAACTGAGATGTCTGTTGTTTTTTGCAGCGAGTTTGTCTCGTGGTTGCTGGAGATTGGGGAGATCAGTAAAGCCGAGGAAGGCGTGAACCTTGGTCAGGCTCTGCTGGAGAATGGCATCATTCACCACGGTGAGTAGCTTCAGACCATCTTGGAACAGGCTCTGTGAAGGAAGGATGATCTTAGTGCCTTCTACGTTCAAGGCAGCTGTCAATGATGAACCATGAAACCATCCGCCTCGAATGAATGCAAACACTTTTTGGCAACTTCACCTAAAAGTAAAGCTGAATAACACCTGGTGTCGGATTCATTTGGTTTAGTTTAGTTTAGAGATACAGCATGAAAACAGGCCCTTCGGCCCCGACTGAGTCCACCTAAACGCTTTTGAGATATTGAAGAGCCTTTTGGACGGGCGCGTGCAGGGAATGGTGGGATATGGATCACGTGCAGGCAGGTGAGAGTTGGTCTTGGCATTGTGATTAGCACGAACATTGTGGGCCGAAGGGCCTGCTCCAGGATTGTACTGTTCCGTGCACATCTGATTAGTGGAGTGTTCATTTTTAGCTTTAATATGTTTAATCTTCCATGTTTTTGAATTACGCACTGCTTCTCAAAAATGTAACCCCCGCGTTAAACATGAGGTGTGTAAGAAAGAACTGCAGATGCTGGTTTAAATCGAAAGTAGACACAAAATGCTGGAGTAACTCAACGGGTGAGGCAGCATCTCTGGAGAGAAGGCATGGGCGACGTTTCGGGTCGAGACCCTTCTTCAGTCTGAAGAAGGGTCTCGACCCGAAACATCGCCCATTCCATCTCTCCAGAGATGCTGCCTCACCCGCTGGATTAATTAAACATGAGGTGCCTGTACTTAGATTTGAGGAGTAATTGGCTGGTGTACCAATGTTTTATTGGTAGCATGGTCATTTCATATTGTGTTCACTTTGATTACTGACAAGGTGGAGGTTTATCCCAAGTTGTTTCAAGTTCAAGTTCAAGTTAGTTTATTGTCATGTGTCCCTGTGTAGGACAATGAAATTCTTGCTTTGCTTAAGCACACAGAAAATAGTAGGCATTTACTACAAAACAGATAAATGTGTCCATATACCATGATATAAATATATACACACATGAATAAATAAACTGATAGTGCAAATAACAGAAAGTGGTGGTTGCATTTATCAGTCTCTGGGTTCATGAGTTTTAATTTTGGGCCCTGCAAATGGAAATATCCATTTTGTTTATCCTTCTCAATCTTCTCCATAATCTTCAGAGACCTTGACTACTACAACCCTCGTCTCTCTCTGTGGTCAAAATCTCAGCCTGACTCAGTTCTGTTTTGTACTTCTGCTTTTTGAATCCACCCCGTCACCCCCTCCAGTTCTTCACCATCTTGCCCCTTGCACGCAGCCCAGAATTTTATCGTGTTTCCAATGTGGTTTAACCAAACTTCCATAGAAGTTTAACAGACTTCTCCTTTTACCTCTGTTCCTCTAGAAATGAAACTTTTGTGCTTGATCTGTTCTTCAGTTGCATCCGTCATAAACTGAATGTACGTTTATCCTTGATTCTGTTTGCTTCGTGAATCCATTTGAACTCCAGTCTTGTAAGCAGTTTGAAGCCTCCTTATAGATTCAATCAAAACCCATCGCCTCTCACTTTGCCATGTTGTATAGAAAAAAACTACGAGAGGAATAGATAGTGTAGACCAGGGGTCAGCAACCTACGGCCCCCCAGGCCGAATCCGGCCCGTAACCCAAAATCATCTGGCCCACAGGCATATTTTTTCTTTCCTCAATCTTCCGGCCCGCAGACTTCCATCATCTCCGGTACCTGGAATGTTTAAGAAAGAACTGCAGATGCTGGAAAAATTGATGGTAGAAAAAAATGCTGGAGTGAGATTCTCCAGCATTTTTTTTTTTTCTACCTCCGGTACCTGGATGATGAATGGCTGTACCGCTTCCTGCGCAAAGCCGCCAGCATGGCCGCGCACCTTCTGTGTCTGGGCTTCACTGTCGGGATCGGGGTTGTCGGGGGACGAGTGAGTGTGATATTTTAGCTCAGGTGGCGTCCTCGAAGGGGCGGGATCCAGGTGAACATGTGATTTGATGCCTGCCATCCGGGCCGGTATGGGGGCAGGATCCATGTGTACACACGTGATAGATGTTATAGATCAGTGCATGCTCCTTTAACATAGTGACCTCACCACTACTAACCACTCCCCGTTATCTTCTGTATAACTGTAGCCTCCCCACGTCTCTCTCGCTCTCTAGCTCCAGTGACAGACCACGGACAGCTAGGGCACAGTGTGTGTTTTATACCAGTGTCTATAATAAAACATGTAGTGAAGACCACACGTGTTTGGAAGACATTACATGGTGTCAGAAGTGGGATTGTCACAGAAGTGTCACCATCCGCTCACAGACATGCGTCCCGGCCCCTTGGCAGAAAAGGTTGCCGACCCCTGGCGTAGACGGTCAGAATCTTTTACTCCTAGGATGGAAATATCAAACACTGAAGGGCATCCCTTCAGGATGGGAGGGGCAAAGATTAAATGAGATGTGTGGGGAAAGTTAATTTTTACACAGAGAGAGGTAGGTGCCTGGAGCGAGATGCCGGGATGGTGTTAGAGGCAGCTACGGAGAACTCAGGAGAACGAGCAAAGTTTGTATCTGTCAACTTTTAGTTTAGAGATGCAGCGTGGAAAGGGGTCCTTCGGCCCACCGAGTCAGCGCTGACCAGCAATCGCCCGTGCTCTAAATTCTTCCCTACACGCTTGGGATAATCTACACAAGCCGATTAACCTATAAACCTGCATGACTTTGAAGTGCGGGAGGAAACCGGAGCACCCGGAGAGAACTCACTCGGTCACGGGGAGAACGTGCAAACTCCACGCAGACAGTGCCCGTAGTCAGGATCGACCCCGGGTCTCTGGCGCTTTGAGGCAGCAACTCTACCGCTGCGCCACCGTGCCGCACCTTTGTTTAGTGCTTCCAAGGACCTATCAGCTTGCAAAATAAAGCAGTGAAGATTGGCGTGGCTGAAAGTTAGTTTGGATTTAATGGGTCAAATAAGGTGTCCTTGTTCCGCCATCTCTCATGGATATTTTTCTACTTCAGTTTCAGACAAGCACCACTTCAAAAATGAGCTGGTACTCTACAGGTTTCGGTATGATGACGGAACTTACAAACCCAGAAGTGAGATGGAAGATATCTTATCTAAGGTACCTGTTGCTCCATTATCCACTATACCTTCTATACAGTTTAGATGTCTTTGCCTTTTCCACCCAACGTGGTCAAGAGACTGACATGAGAAATTGGCCCCGTGACTTGAGTTGGACAGAATGGTGTTGTACAGAAAGGAACTGCAGATGCTGGTTTATACCGAAGATAGACACAGAGTGCTGGAGTAACTCAGCGGGTCAGGCAGCATTTCTGGAGAAAAATGGATGGGTGACGTTTTGGGATGGGTCCCTTCAGGCTGTAAGTGGGCAATGGGGCAGGGGAAGGGGGAAAGTGGAAGGGGGTGTGTGGGGTGGGAGTGATGAGAAGCGGGAGGTGAGAAAAGACCAGGATCGATCAGGGCCGGCCACAAATGACCTCTGCCACGGTCTTACCTGATAGGTCCATTGTTGTCTCTCCATGCTCTCCAGAGATGCTGCCTGACTGGCTGAGTTTCTCCAGCCCTTTGTTTCCATGAAGGGTGTTGTATATCTTTTAAGTAGCCCAGTTTTTCAGAAACTGTTTTTTGCTTTCTTGACAGGGCATAAGGTTGTACTGTCGATTACACTGCCTCTTCACACCGGTAATAAAGTGAGTTGTGTTATTTTCTGTTTTAATTTCATGGAGGGATAAATGGCAATCATTACAAATGAACGGCTTTCCAAGATCGGACTTATAAAGCATTTTAACTTGAGCTGATGGGATTTTCGTCGTTATTTCTATTTCCGTCTGTGGATTTATTTCTGATCGTAAAATTAACTTGCCCCATCATTTTATGGTATCCATGTTTCATTCCAATATTGATACATTGATAATGTATCAGTGGGCAGCGGTAGAGTTGCTGCCTTGCAGCACCAGAGACCAGGGTTTGATCCAGACTACGGGCGCTGTCTGTACGGACTTTGTACATTCGCCCTGTGACCGTGTGGGTTTTCGCCAGCTGCTCTGGTTTCCTCCCACAATCCAGGTTTGTAGGTTATTTGGCTTCTGTGAATTGTTGCAAGTATGTAGGATAGAACTAGTGTACACGTGATCAGTGGTCGGTACAGACTCGGTGGGCCAAAGAGCCTGTTTCCAAGCTGTATCTCTAAACTAAACTAAAGTCCCGCGATGTTACTCCAATTACTTCCCACAGCTCATCCACCGATCTTTATTCATAAGATTATACAACTCGAACATTATTTTTGTACAATTTACGAAAATAACCTTGCTTGTGAGACTTTACCTAATGACAGTGCTTCTGATTACCTGAGCTAATTTCACACACTGTTCACATTGAACAATTCACTTTGCAAACTGTTTAATGTCTTTATTAATCCCACCTGCCTGTGTTTGGCCCATGTCCCTCTAAACCTGTCTAATTGCTTCTTAAACATTGTGATAGTCCCTGGCTCAACTACCTCCTCCGGCAGCTCGTTCCATACACCCACCACCCTTTGTGTGAAGTTACATTGTTAGAAGTGTTGGTGCAGTCTGAATGAAAACATCTGGTATTAATCCAGATTACGCTGAAGCAACAGCACAATTAGTTGGGACTGAGCGGATATGGGGCACCTAGGATGAAGTAATGTACACGGCTGGTTTCCAATTAAAACGCGCGTTGTGTGTTGTGAACACTCTCCACCGATTGTCTTGAGGATAGAAGGGGCGACTATTACTGGGCCATTATGACATTAGTTCCTTCATGTCCATTTCAAACTTATTTGGGTCTGTGAGCAATTGGAAGGATTGACAGTGATGTGTTTGCACTTGCGCAGGTTTAGGGAGATATGGGCCAGATGTGAGCACATCCTTGCAGCGCAGGAGGATGAGGGGTGTTCTTACTGATGTGTGTAAAGTCATGAGATTGGGTAGATGCACGGAGTCTCTCGCCCAGAATGGGGGAATCGAGAAGCAGAGTACGTGGGTTTAAGGTGAAGGAGGAAAGATTTAAAAGGAATCTTTGGGCTAACCTTTTCACACAAAGGGTGGTGGGTGTATGGAACGAGCTGTAGTTTGGATATGGGCCAAATGCAGGCAGGTGGGACTAGTGTAGCTGGGACATGTTGGTCGGTGTGGGCCAGTTGGGCCAAAGGTTCTATGACTCCAAATCAAAGAACACAGAACATCGTAACACAGGAAGTGGTCATTCTGCTCGCAATGTATGTGTGGAACATAACGTGAAGATAAATTAACCTCATCTACCAGCTCATGATCCATAATCATCCATTCACAACTCAGACCAGCTTAGATGGATATCTAGGTTGACGTGACCAAGTTGGACCAACAGGCCCTTTCCCCGACTGCATTGCCGTATCGATGATGCAGATGGTATAGCTTGGACCTAATACTTGGGTTAGGTTGGGATAGGTCAAATGAAAAGCATGCTTGAAAATTGCAACATTGAGGATCCCTGGTCTTTTGGGAATCTGATCCATTGACAGAGTCGCCCATTCTGTGATATGTTTATCGATACTTGCTGTTAATTCTAAAGTGCTTGTTTATTGACGGCAATATGAGGTGAATATTTGTACCTTGCACCTGATGAGTTAAAGCACGTGTGAATTTAGTTTTAGAATGTCAGCCGCGCTGCCAATATTTGTGAGCAAAATTATCTTTTTATTACTTGAAGGGACCGCGATCACCATTTGAAGACGTACAAGTCTGTGGTACCAGCAAGCAAGTTGATCGATTGGCTTCTAATGCAGGTAAGAAATACTCAGGATAACGTTAAACGCATTAACGCTATCCTAACATCATCTATCTCTTTACATATGATCACGACCATCTTAGAACAAGTACCAGGTTGGAAGTTGAGATAGCAGTTTGGCTCTGGGAAGGATGGCGTGAAGCTGGAAAGGGAGCAGAGAAGATTTACGAGGATGTTGCCAGATCTCGAGGGTCGGAGCTTCAGTGGGCAGGCTAGGACTTTATTCCTTAGAGTGCAGGAGGATGAGGGGCGATCTTTATAGAGGTGTATCATCTCATGAGGGGATCGATAAGGTAAACGCACAGAGTCTTTTACCCAAGTAAGGGAATCGAGAACCAGAGGACATAGGTTGAAGGTGAAGGGGAAAGACTTGATAGGAACCTGAGGGACAACCTTTTTACACAGAGGGTGGTATTACCTTGAAGAGTTACAGGGGGAGTTTGGGCGGGCCAGGACTTTATTCCTTGGAGCGCAAGGGGCTGAGGGCTGATCCTGTGGAGGTGAGGGTGAGTGGAATGTTCACTTTACCGGCCTGACGTTGCACCTGAGCTGATTCTTGCAATATGTTGGCAGATTGAAGTACTAGAGTTCTTGTTTTATTTTTGGGGTTTTTTTTTCAAGCTGTACAGAGGATGGTCATTGCCAGGGATGTGGGGAATGCAGAATCAGACTTACAATGAAGACACGAGGAAGTGCAGATGCTGGTTTGCTAAAAAAAATATAGACAGCAAACATGGACAGGGTGGAGGATTATCGATCTGCTTGATTTTGGCGATCTTTGTGTCCTTTACTGATTAGTTCCTCTTCTTAATTGGGACAAGACTTCTCAGCAGAAACCATGAGCTGCAGACGCTGGTCTCCAAAAATTGACCCACATTGTGCAGGTGTAACTCAGTGGGTCAGGCAGCATCTATGGAGAACTTGGATTGGTGACGTTTTAGGTCTGGACTCTTCTTCAGCCTATTTTTATCCCTAACTCACCCCTTCCCACCCAAACCACCCCCTCCCCAGGTACTTTCTCCTGCAACCGCATGTTAGGCAAAGGTTCACTTGCACCTCATCCAACCTCATCTACTGTATCCGTTGATCAGGATGTGGAGTCTTGTACATCGGCGAGACCAGACGTAGACTGGGCGATCGTTTCGCTGAACACCTTTGCTCAGTCCGTCTGGACCTACACGATCTCCCGGTTGCTAAACACTTTAATTCCCCCTCCCATTCCCACACAGACCCTGTTGTCCCTCCCCCATCCAAGTCTTCCAATCTCACCGAGCTACAGCTAACAATGACCTAAGGTAGATAAAAATGCTGGAGAACTTCAGCGGGTGAGGCAGCATCTATGGAGCGAAGGAAGAGGCGACGTTTCGGGTTGGGACCCTTCTTCAGGGTCTAACAATGACCCGTTTCCTTTATCTTGTTTAAGAAGGAACTGCAGATGCTGGAAAGTTCAAAGTGGACAAAAAATGCTGGAGAAACTCAGCGGTTGAGGCAGCATCTATGTAGACTGATGAAGGGTCTCGACCCAAAATGTCACCTACTACTTTTCTCCACAGATACTGCCTCAACCGCTGGGTTTCTCCAGCAATTTTCCTTTATCTTTGTTACTTGTTTGCATATCTTTCTTTCATTTATTCTATACATCTCTCTACATCAACGTCTATATCTCTTGTTCCCCTTTCCCGTGACTTTCAGTTTGCAGATGGGTCTCGACCCGAAGCGTCACCCATTCCTTCTCTCCAGAGATGCTGCCCGCCCCGCTGAGTTAGACAATAGACAATAGGTGCAGGAGTAGGGCATTCGGCCCTTCGAGCCAGCACCGCCATTCAATGTGATCATGGCTGATCATCCCCAATCAGTACCCCGTTCCTGCCTTCTCCCCATATCTCCTGACTCCGCTATCTTCAAGAGCCCTATCTAGCTCTCTCTTGAAAGTATCCAGAGAACCGGCCTCCACCGCCCTCTGAGGCAGAGAATTCCACAGACTCACCGCTCTCTGTGAGAAAAAGTTTCCGTTCTAAATGGCTTACCCGTTATTCTTAAACTGTGGCCCCCTGGTTCTGGTCTCCCCCAACATCGGGAACATGTTTCCTGCCTCTAGCGTGTCCAAGTCCTTAACAATCTTATATGTTTCAATGAGATATCCTCTCATCCTTCTAAAGAGTTACTCCGGCATTTGGTGTCCTTCTTATCCAATGTAGGTTTCTGGGAGCCCAAGATGACTGCATATTTTCTACCTTGTCTCTTTTGTCAGGAGCCTAAATTAGAACGTGTTGCACCTGGAATTTGTTAGTGGTGTGAAACTTCACTCCGGAATAACTTTTATCGGAATATTTCGGCCATTTCTAATCTATGCACGACTGGTGCAATGAGATAGACTGTCATTGTCTTCTGGTTCTTCCACTGTTTTTGAAGGGTAATCACGAACCGTGAAGTAACTATCTACAAGTTCACGTTCATAAGTTATAGGAGTAGAATTAGGCCATTCGGCCCATCGAGTCTACTCCGCCATTCAATCGTGGCTGATCCCTGACTCCTAATCCCATTTTCCTGCCTTCTCCCCATAACCCTTGACACTTGCTCTAATTAGGAATTTGTCTATCTCTGCCTTAAATATATCCACTGTTTTGGCCTCCACAGCCTCTGTGGCGATGAGTTCCACAGATTAACCACCCTCTGACTAAAGAAGTTCCTCCTCACTTTTCTAAAAGGGCACTCTTCAATTCTGAGGCTACGACCTCTGGTCCTAGACTCTCCCACCAGTGGAAACATCCTCTCCACATCCACTCTATCTATGCCTTTCATTATTCTGTAGGTTTCAATGAGGTCCCCCCTCAACCTTCTAAACTCCAGCGAGTACAGGGCCCAGTGCTGTCAAACACTGTCAAAGTGTCTCGACCCGAAACGTCACCTATTCATGTCCTCCAGAAATCCTCTTTAGCTAATTGAATTTTTATTTAGCCATCCATACCATGCCACCCATGTTCTCCTGGATGCTGCTTGACCCGCTGAGCTACTCCAGCATTTTTGTGTTTATTTAAAATCTAATAACCAATCTTTCTTTCTCTTTGCACATGTGACATTCCCAGGAATTACAGGAACACTGTGAAGGAAGGGACTGCAGGTGCTGGTTTAAACCAAAGATAGCCACAAAATGCTGGAGCAACTCAGCGGGTCAGACAACATCTCTGGAGATAAGAGATAGGTGTCGTTTCGGGTCGTGACCCTCTCGATCTGAAACATCACCCATCCCCACTTCATCGGCCCGAAACGTTGCCCATTTCCTTCACTCCATAGATGCTGCTGCACCCGCTGAGTTTCTCCAGCTTTTTTGTGTGTCTCCCATTTCTCCAGAGATGCTCTCTGACCCGCTGAGTTCCACCAGCCTTTAGTGAACATTTTTCGGAATGCTGTGACGTTCATTGGTCAAAGTTAATGATCCGTTTTTAAATGGCTTTGGGATATTTTGGCGATTTTTAGGTAGCGATTGAGAATGTATTCTTGGACACTATTATTCTGCTGTTGCTCCCCAAACTACCAGTGTGTCTTTCTTCATACAATTTACTCATGACCTCATGTTCTCGAGAAGGGCTACTTATGGATAATTCTGGGGACTACTGTTCAAAAATAAACCTTGCATCAGCAAACTAAATGTATGTCAGCTGTTTGTCTGAAAGTGGTTGTTGAAGGCAAGTATCATGGTTAGAAGTGAACTGTGGATAATTGCTTCCAGATGCATTTGGATGGGTCGACTGGGCTTATGTTCACTGGAATTTAGGATGAGAGGGTATCTTATAGAAACTTATAACATTCTTGAGGGATTGGACAGGTTAGATGCAGGAAAAATCTGGTGTGGGGGAATGGGGGGCGGGGGTGGAGTCCAGAACCAGGGGTCACAGTTTAAGAATAAGGGGTAGGCCATTTAGGACTGAGATGAGGAAAAGCTTTTTCACCCAGAGAGTTGTCAATCTGTGGAATTCTCTGCCACAGAAGGCAGTGGTGGCCAATTCACTGGATGTTTTCAAGAGAGTTAGATATAGCTCTTCGGGGTAACGGAATCAAGGGATTTGGGGCGAGAGCAAGAACGGGGTACTGATTTTGGATGATCGCATTGAATGGCGGTGCTGGCTCGAAGGGCCGAATGTCCCACCTATTTCCCATGTTTCTATTTCCTGCTCCTGCTGCCTTCCACTGCAGGTTTTGTGTAGCCTGGGATTCCACTGTTTCAGCAGAGACCTCCGCTGCTTCTGCGAAGTGTTTATTGTTTGCAACAAAGGGAATGCACTTGCTGCAGTTGGATTTGCATTGCAAGCTTGGCTTGCAAAGAAAATCTCTTTGGATCTAAAAGAAAAAATGTTGTTTTGTTGCTAGGGCGACTTGCAGACCAGAGAGGAAGCGGTCACCCTCGGTGTTGGACTCTGTAACAATGGCTTCATGCATCACGGTGAGCAATCAAAGACACAAAAGAATCTGTTTCTCAGTGTGACTGGGAGTTCATCAAAATTAAATCGAGTGTCATCTTTTTGGTGTGTCCCGCAGTTAGTTCCCTTTCGTTCCTTGCGGAGTTTACTTTAATAATTTGGGCAATGTCGCAACCCCCCCCCCGTTCCCTCTCCCCCTCCCCTCCTCTCCATCAGTTAGTTAGCTGTCCGGACACATTTGACGGTGGACTTCCCTGTTTGTTCACAAACTGTAAGTCAGGTGGGATGTGGGCAAAGTGGTTTCTGTCATATTTTTAGTCTCTTCCACTCTGCAGCAGCTAACACATTGATGTACGGGTTTAAGCATTGAGTTAGGAGCTCATTTCATGTTAAAATGGTGCCTTTGAGAATCTGCATTGTCATCCACAATTGCAATTTGAGCACTTACCCCTGTACTGGTGGTTTGGTGGATGCATCAAGGCCCACCCAGTAGCCGCAACTGGTAGAGGTGCTGCCTCCCCGCGCCAGAGATCTGGGTTCGGGTGCTGTCTGTGTGGAGTTTGCACGTTCTCCCTTTGTAACCGCGTGGGGTTCCCTCTGGGTGCTCCAGTTTCCTCCCACATCCCAAAGACGGGCGGTGCGGGTTTGTAAGTTTATTGGCCCGCTGCAAAGTGCCCCTAATGTATAGGGAGTGGATGTGAAAGTGGGATAACATATAACTAGTGTGCCTGGGTGATCAACCATCTGTGTGGATTTGGTGGGCCGAAGGACATGTTTCCAAATCCACACAGGGTCTGAGGAAGGGTTTCGGCCCAAAACGTTGCCTATTTCCTTCGCTCCATAGATGCTGCTGCACCCGCTGAGTTTCTCCAGCATTTTTGTCGGCCTGTTTCCATACTTTAGTTGAGCATTTGAGGACATTGTCTTTGAGGACATTGGGATATTAAGCCACAGAAAGAAAATCTATTATCATATTAGTAAAAATGAACTAAAAAGCTGGTGCCCTCTGTTTCATGACTAGTTTAAAGAGTTCTTTAAAGAGAAGTTTAATGTTATTGGTGTACTTCATTACATGTAGATGCATTTGTCGGGGTAAATTGTTTGAGTCATTTTTAATCTGAATTTGATTTTTTAATTTGCCGCTAATAGTTTCAGGTGTTGATATCTCAAAATTTTATTCAGGTGGAATTCTCTGCTTCAGAGGGCAGTGGAGGCGGGTTCTCGGGATACTTTCAAGAGAGAGCTAGATAGGGCTCTTAAAGATAGCGGAGTCAGGGGATATGGGGAGAAGGCAGGAACGGGGTACTGATTGGGGATGATCAGCCATGATCACATTGAATGGCGGTGCTGGCTCCTGCACCTATTGTCTATTGTCTATTGTTTATTAACATATTAATGCTCAGTTTTTAATTTTTTCCTTCGACTAGTGTTGGAGAAAAGTGAATTTAAGGACGAATCCCAGTTTTTCCGTTTTTACCCCGATGAAGAAATGGAAGGGACAAACTCCAAGAATAAACAGCTGCGTAATGACTTCAGATTGGTTGAAAACATACTTGTGAAATCCCTCTTGGTAAGCAGACAAGTGGACGTTTTTATATTAGATACAGGACTCCGTTCCAGTCTGTGTTGTAGATGATGGATTGGACAAAGCCTAAACACAACACTTCACATAGACTGATTAGGTCATTGTCTGGAAAGTTACTCTGGTGACTACTTGATGAATTATTATTATTTAATTTTTTTCTTCACTCTTTTGATAACTTGGTTTGCTTTTAATATCTTGGTCCCTGCCAACAATCTTCAAGATGGAACTGCTGATGCTGGAAGGTAGACACAAATGCTGGAGAAACTCAGCGGGTGCGGCAGCATCTATGGAGCGAAGGAAATAGGCAACGTTTTGGCCCGAAACGTTGCCTATTTCCTTTGCTCCATAGATGCTTCCGCACCCGCTGAGTTTCTCCAACAATCTCACGCAGCAGTAGGTCATTCGGCACTTCGAGCCATTCAATGTGATCATGGCTGATCATCCCCGATCAGTACCCCGTTCCAGCCTTCGCCCCATACCCCCTGGCTCTGCTATCTTTAAGAGCCCTATCAAGCTCTCTCTTGAAAGTATCCAGAGAACCGGCCTCCACCACCCTCTGAGGCAGAGAATTCCACAGACTCACAACCGTCTGTGTGAAAACATGTTTCCTCAACTCCGTTCTAAATGCCTTGCACCTTAGTCTAAAACTGTGGCCCCTGGTTCTGGACTCCCCCAAGATCGGGAACATGTTTCCTGCCTCTAGCGTGTCCAAACCCTTAATAATCTTATATGACGTTTTGGGTCAAGACCCTTTGTGAAACTTGAACTTGTTCAAACCTGTTAAGTGAAATACAAGCACATATTCCACAATTGGTAATGCAATTTTTTAAAGGATTTTTAAATTCGTAATATGGAAAACATTTCTGATTTTAAATGTTATCTGCATTTCTGGAGATGTATTAAGTGTAGTTTGTTTTATTGTCACGTGTACTGAGGTACAGTGAAAAGCTTTTGTTGAGTGCTAACCAGTCTGCAGAAAGACAATACATTATTACAATCGAGCCGTCCACAGTGTACAGAGACATGATAAAAGGAATAAAGTGAATAACATTTAGTGCAAAATAAAGTCCGATGATAGTCCGAAAATAATATTAACTTTAGCTTGATTTAATTTAGAGATGCACTGCAGAAAAAAGGCCCTTCAGCTACCGAGTCCGACCAGCGATCCCCGCACATTAATACTATCCTACACACACAAGGGACAATTTAGATTTCATCCCATGCCAATTAACCTACAAACTTGTACATCTTTGGAGTGTGGAAGGAAACCGAAGATCTCAGATAGAACCCACGCAAATCACAGGGAGAACGTGCAAACTCCACACTGACAGCACCAAAAATCATGATCGAACCTGGGTCTCTGGCGTTGTTGGGCCCCAACTCTGCCACAGCGCCACCTTGCTGCATCAAGGCAGTGATATATTCCCATTGTCACCACCATCATCATTGTTGCCTGGGCTGATATTTCTGCTCCATCAGAATTGTCCAAGGGATTATATTAATTTCATCAGGTTGCTCCTCCTGAATGACTTCCAGAAACTATTTGGCAACTGTCCATTTCTGCATTTATATGAAACAGGAAGAGATACGTCGGTATCTTTGTCCAAATCCCAGAACGTTCTCGGGAGAAGTGAAATTTCTGCTAAATTGGCATGAAAATCGAAACTTGTCCCTGGTGGTTCAGAAGAGGCTTGATTTGTCCTGCCAGTATCCTGAATTATTCGATTGTTTCTGGTCAGCCAAGATTCAGCTTTGTTGCCAAAATGGGTGGAGTTCAAAGCAATTAAGTTCTCCTTCTGCTGCCAAGTTGAAGCCTTGGTCCAAACGTGTACAGTGGTTCAAGTGGTGAGGTGGGGGTCAGTGTTGTTTACATCATGCCGATGTTTGAGTGTGGCATCCAAGAGCCCTGGTGAGCCTAGACCCCAGACCCAAAGAACGCAGACCCTAAGGACCCACAGGACCAGGCTCCTCGCCCCACAGTGACTGTGCCAAACATGATGCCAAGATTAACAAGGTCATTCTGAACACGATCCATATCCCTCCATTCCCTATATATTCTTGTGCCTAAACTCTGGAGTTTAGAAGGATGAGAGGGGATCTCATTGAAACATATAAGATTGTTAATGGTTTGGACATGCTAGAGGCAGGAAACGTGTTCCCGATGTTGGGGGAGACCAGAACCAGGGGCCACAGTTTAAGAATAAGGGGTAAGCCATTTAGAACGGAGACGAGGAAACACTTTTTCTCACTTTTTTTCACCCCCAGGCGAGTCTGTGGAATTCTCTGCCTCAGAGGGTGGTGGAGGCGGGTTCTCTGGATGCTTTCAAGAGAGAGCTAGATAGGGCTCTTAAACATAGTGGAGTCAGGGGATATGGGGAGAAGGCAGGAACGGGGTACTGATTGGGGATGATCAACCATGATCATTTTGAATGGCAGTGCTGGCTCGAAGGGCCGAATGGCCTACTCCTGCACCTATCGTCTATGGTCACCCCTGACAGCGTCTTCCTGGCACCCACCCCTCTCTGTAGAAATCAATCTTACCCGCACACAATCCCTGTTATTTTGCCCCTCCCACTTTTAAAACTGAAGCTGTAAACATGAGGGGCAAATTGTTCCCCCCGTAGCACAAAAGATCAGTTTGATGATGGTCGGTGATTGATCATCACATCCCCAGCGGTTCCTGGAGCCCCCACTCTGGTTGGTGAACTTCCTCGTTGTCGTTCCTTCCATCACGAGTGGGGGCGCCCAATAACATTATTCAGGGGGTAGACACAAGGGACTACTGGTTTACAATAAAACCCTCAATGTGCTGGAGTAACTCAGCGGGTCAGGCAGCACGTCTGGAAGACATGGATGGGTCAGGGCGCTTCTTCAAATCTTTCTTCTGTAATTAAAATATGTCTGCGTTTATTAAATTTAAACTCTGTTTTTCAAAAATGTGATTAGTAACTCTTGGTATTGTGTGCAACGTTCCCGTGCAAGTTTCAGTGATCATTTCAATTCTGTAGCAACTGCAGTTTTCCTCCCCCTGTGTTCTATTTTTAACTTTCTTCTGCTTCCTCTCTTACACATGAAAGTGGCTCTGCGTAAAGAACTAAATTTAAGATTGATATTTGTTCTTTTAAGATGCTTGGCTTTTAACTGAGCCCAGATGGTGCGGGTGCTGTGGCTGTGTGGTGTTGCTTGTTATCCTAAGATCGGTGGATAGCCGGTAGGGCTGCTGCCTCTCAGCGCCAGCGACCCAGGTTCGATCCTGTCCTCGGTCGGGTGCTGCCTGTGCTCCCTGTGGCTGCGTGGGTTTTCTCCGGGTGCTCGGGTTTAACACCACATCCCAAAGACGTACGGGTTTGTAGGTTAATTTGGCCGCTGTCAATTGTCCTGCGTGCGTAGGGAGCTGATGGGAAAGTGGGATAACGTGGAGCTTGTGTCAACGGGTGATCGATGGTCAGCATGGACTCGGCGGGCCGAATGGCCTGTTTCCCTGCTGTATCTTTAAATCAATCCCAGAAACCCCTGTACTGTATATGCCCCCTTTTTCATGTGGTCAGTAACTGAAGGCGGTTTTAGGTGGGTGTTATTATCCTGGCCCGAAACATCGCTTGTCTGTTCAAACAAAAAATGACGCAAAGTGCTGGAGTAACTTCGCGGGTCAGTCAGCATCTCTGGAAAACATGGACAGATGACGTTTCAGATCGGGACCCTTCCTCTGACTGATTGTGGTGGAGGGGGGAAGAGAGCTGGAAGAGAGGTGGGGGAAAGGGCAAAGCTTGGCGAGTGATAGGTGGATACAGGTGAAGGGGGTGGGGCTGCTGGGCTGATAGAGGTGAGAGGAGAGGGTTTAATAGATGTGTACAGGTACGGGGTGGGTTTTCTGGATTGGTACATCATCAAAAATGTAGTAACCCTATTCGGTAAGAGTATGATCTGTGAAATTTTGCAAGAATTCTGTTTTTTTTTAAAGAAAGAGAGATTGTCAATTCAGTGATTTTTCGTTTAGATTTTAGACTTTAGAGATACTGCGTGGAACCAGGCCCTTCGGCTCAACGAGTCTGTGCCGACCAGTCATCACCCCAAACACTAGTTCTATCCAACGCAATAGGAACAATATGCAGAAGCCAATGAACCTACACACCTGTGCGTCTTTGGAGAGTGGGAAGAAGGGATGACCTAGATGGGACGAGTTTTTGATTATGTTGGCTGCTTTTCTGCGGCATCGTGAAATGTGGATGGAGTCTATGGTGGGGAGTCTGGTCTGTGTGACGGACTGAGCTGCGTCCACAACTCTTGCGGTCTTGGGCAGAGCTGTTCCCAACCCAGCTGTGATTCCACCCGACTGTATGCGTTCTATGGTGCATCTGCAGGAGTTGCTGAGAGTTACTGGGGACGTGCATAATTCCCTCAGTCTCCTCGGAAAGTAGAGGCGCTGGTGTGCCTTCTTGGCTGTTGCACCAATGCTGTAATGAGGAAAAACCTTTTCACCCCCAGGGAGTTCTGTGGAATACTCCGCCACAGAAGGCAGTGGAGGCCAATTCACTGGATGTTTTCAAGAGAGAGTTAGATTTAGCTCTTGGGGCTAACGGAATCGAGGGATATGGGAGAAAAAGCAGGAACGTGGTACTGATTGTGGATGATCAGCCATGATCATATTGAATGGCGGTGCTGGCTCGAAGGGCTCCTGCACCTACTATCTATGTTTCTATTTATTCCCATTTACATTTAACATGGTTCTAATTTAAATGCAGAAACTTACTAGTTAGTTTGTGGGGTGCTGCACTTTGTGTCCTCCTAGTTAAATATATTGTTAATTGAACAGTGAATTCTCAAGCTGTGAACAGTGATTTAAGTCCTGAAGCTTTTAAAGCTATCGTTTTAATTTTAGTTTTTGTTTTCACGTGGGATAATAGGTTGTTTTATTTTCTTCGCAGATTTTCCCTGAAGAAGACAGCTATGGGTTTGAAATCGAGGAGAAAAATAAGACAGTTGTCGTGAAATCCGTGCAGAGTGGCTCTTCTGCTGAGGTAAGTCACCGAACTTCAAGATTCACGATTCAAGAGAGTTTATTGTCATGTGTCCCAGATAGGAGAATGAAATTCTTGCTTTGCTTCAGCACAACAGAATGTAGTGGACATGAATACAGAACAGATCAGTGTGTCCATATACCATTATATAAATATATATACACACATGAATAAATAACTAGATAAAGTGGAAATAAACAGATAATGGGCTATTAATGTTCAGAGTTTTGTATGAGTTGAGTTTAATGGCTGTGGGGAAGTAGCTATTCCTGAACCTGGACGTTGCAGCCTTCAGGCTCCTGTACCTTCTACCTGAAGGTAGCGGGGAGATGAGTGTGTGGCCATGATGGTGTGGGTCCTTGATGATGCTGCCAGCCTTTTTGAGGCAGCGACTGCGATAGATCCCCTCGATGGTAGGGATGGTAGGCCTTCTGTTCAAGAGGAAAGTTAATGAAATATTTGACCAGCATGCAAAAAATAATTTGGATGTTTGTCGTAAGTCCTTCTGCTTCCTCACGGATAAGATCATGAGAGGAGTAGATGGGGTAAGTGCACAGAGTCTTTTACCCAGAGGAGGGGAAGCAAGAACTAGAAGGCGTAAGTTTAAGGGGGAAGGGACTGCAAGGGAAGATTTAATGGGAACACAAGGGACATTTTTAACGTAAAGGGTGGTAAGTGTCTGGAGGGAGCTGCCAGATAAAGTAGTTGAGGCAGGTACGATAACAACATTGAAAAGACACAAGAAGCTGGAGTAAGTCAACGGGTCAGGCAGCATCTCTGGAGAAAAGGACTAGGTGTAGTTCGGGCTGGGACCCTTGCTCAGACAAACCAAGAATGTGTATATAAATTGTTGGGGCAGTTATACCATGGGACTGTGAAATCTTGGTTCTTGGTTTCCTGCTCCTCCAAAAATATTCCAAATGGAATTTAAACTGGAGTTGGTGGAGGGTGGACTTAAGCAAAAAAGGGTTCTTGGGAGAAAAGTGCTACCTTAAATTTAGTTGCGTCTGGAGTATTGCGTACAGTTTTGGTCTCCTAATTTGAGGAAGGACATCCTTGTGATTGAGGCAGTGCAGCGTAGGTTCACGAGATTGATCCCTGGGATGGCAGGACTCTCATATGAGGAAAGATTGAAAAGACTAGGCTTGTATTCACCGGAGTTTAGAAGGATGAGGGGGAATCTTATAGAAACATATAAAATTATAAAATGACTGGATAAGCTAGATGCAGGAAAAATGTTCCCAATGTTGGGTGAGTCCAGAACCAGGGGGCCACAGTCTTAGAATAAAGGGGAGGCCATTTAAGACTGTGGTGAGAAAAAACGTTTTCACCCAGAGAGTTGTGAATTTGTGGAATTCCCTGCCACAGAGGGCAGTGGAGGCCAAATCACTGGATGGATTTAAGAGAGAGTTAGATAGAGCTCTAGGGGCTCGTGGAATCAAGGGATATGGGGAGAAGGCAGGCACGGGTTATTGATTGGGGACGATCAGCCATGATCACAATGAATAGCGGTGCTGGCTAGAAGGGCCGAATGGCCTCCTCCTGCACTATTTTCTATGTTTCTATGGTTGGGTAACTATGGTAGGGTGAAGACTATTCCATGCTTTAATTGTGCGGGGGAAGAATGAATTGCTGTACATATCTGGTAGATGGTATCTTAAATTGGATCGAAATAAATTCAGAGTTATGACTTTTTATATAAAGGTTGCATATGTAGCTTCTTATGCATATGCTACATATGCAACCTTTATATAAATTTCCCTGCTGTACCATTAGACATTCCATGACAAATGCAGTAGTCTTTACAATTTCAGCAATTAAGTAACCTCTTGGAATGAGAATACTGCGTCAAATCTGTAGCTCAAATCTACTCCAGAATTTATGGTTGAACCTTGCAAATTCTTTTAGAAATGTAGAAATGCCAGGGTCCGGCATTTTCATTCTTCTGCTTTTCTTTTGAACGGTGCAATTGCACAATGCTGGCACAGTAATGCAGGCAGCCACACATCAAGTAGTTTAATCATGACGTACAGGGGCGGAAGACTGTGCATGCACCCTCTCATGTCACCCAGAAGGATCAGTGATTTAAGACTTTTCCTTTTAACTTAAAGTGCACACATCCGGCAAGGTGCTGCATTTATTATTTGGATGCATCAGCTACGTCTCTTCCGCGAGTATTAATTTAAAAGATTTGCACTCGACAATGTAAAATGTATTTAAATTCAAAGTGCATTTCAAAAGTTAGATCTTTGCAAATTTGTGATATTTTTTTCCCCTTTGTGAAGAAGGTGCTCATGATACTTCTATGATGCCATTTTGTGGGACTAGATGGAATAAAACAGCATTTAATAGCTATATTTCAACACAACAGCAAATAACTTTATTTTTATGCTCCCCACCCCATAACCTCATTTTGTCTGCATGGCTCTTTTAAAACCTCTCTTGCAAGTCTCTATTTTAGCTACCAAGTTTACTAATACTTTACCGAACACTGATTATTTGATCAACTATATACTTTGTATTGATATCCAATCACTTAAACTTGCCAAAGATAGACACAAAAAGCTGGAGTAACTCAGCGGGTCAGGCTGCATCTCTGGAGATAAGGAAATGGGTCTGAAGAAGGGTCTTGACCCGAAATGTCATCCATTCCTTCTCCCCAGAGATGCTGCCTGTCCCGCTGAGTTACTCCAGGTTTTTGTGTCTATCTTCGGTTTAAACCAGCGTCTGCAGTCCCTTCTCACACACATTAAACTTCTCTTATTGTGAAGAAAAATACTATCCTAAATTAACAAATCCTAAAACTGTACGCGAAACTCTTTCTGAAAAATCTACCTTTTTTCCCCCTTGATGTTTGGTAAAAATCTTTGAGAATGAGTGTTTGTGTCAGATTGTTTTCCTAGTTTCACTGGTAGCAGTGGTGAACAGAGCGGACGAGGGACTTGAATACTAAATACAGTTTTGCAATCTGGTAATAAACGCTCGAATCTTTCTAAATGCTGGTCACAGCACCTCGTTACATTGTTGTGCACCAATCTTGTGTAAAACTTTGATGTGAACCATGATATTGGTCATTTGAGAACAAGAGGGGTGGGAAGCTTGGACAAATTTAATTAAGCCGTGTTTGCTCGAGAAATCTTTTATATCAGTGTTATATTCATCAATCAATCGAAGGGCTTGCTTTGATTTAGACGTGAACCTGTTTACTGTACAATGTGGCTTCCACTGAATGTGGTTAAAGCCAGATAATTCATTATTTGGTTTCAACCTATTCGGTTTTTCCCTCATCGGGTGGAACTCACCAACACAATCTCTTGACTCGAATCAAAACCACACTCATCTGTGTAGGAAGGAAACAAGTAACCGCAAAAGCTGCTTTACGTGAAAAGACACAAAGTGCTGGAGTAATTCAGCATGTCTGGCAAACACGGATAAATGACTTTTCGGGTCAGGACCCTTCTTCATACTGATTTTAGATGAGGGGAGAGAGGTAGGGTGCGGGGCTAAACGTGGCAAAGTGATGGGTGGATACAGGTGAGTGTGGGTTTGATTGACAGCTGGGTAGAACAAGTGACAAAGGGCAGAGGTGAAAAGGAAATAAAAGGTAAAGAAAGATGAGAAGTGACGGATCCCGCCACCTATCCATGCTCTCCAAAGATGCTGCCTGACCCATTGAGTTACTCCAGCACTTTGTGTTCACCTATCAATGCCCGGCAGTCAACCTCCTCACCTGTATCCACCTATCACTCACAAGGCTTTGTATCCACCTCCTACGCAAGCGTTCTCCCTCCTCCTGCAATCAGTCTGAAGAAGGATCCCGACCCAAAACATCACCCATTTGTGTCCTCCATAGATGCTGCCCGTCCCGCTGAGTCACCCCAGTATTTTATAATTAACAAAATCTTTTTTTAATGATTCATTACAAACTCGTTACAATGAAAATAGTATCAAATACAATCTTGTTTTGTACTAGAGTTCTATACATTGGGTAAATGATGATGTTAGAGGAAGGATAGACACAAAATGCTGGAGTAACTCAGCGGGACAATAGACAATAGGTGCAGGAGTAGACCATCCGGCCCTTCGAGCCAGCACTGCTATTCAATGTGATCATGGCTGATCATCCCCAATCAGTGGCCATTGCTTCTCTCCGGAGTTACTGCCTGTCCCACTGAGTCACTCCAGCATTTGTGTCCATCTTTGGTTTAAACCAGCACCTGCAGTTCCTTCACGCACATGATGTTAGTGTAATTGTGTGCAAAAGTTAACTTGTAGGTTGGTTGTTTGTTGATTATTTTTTGATCATCTTCAAAATGTCCGTCCTGCATTGTTGTCCAACACTTGGCTCTTTGCTTTGTGCTGCAGGTGGCGGGTCTTCAGGTTGGAAGGAAGATTTACTCGATCAATGAGGACTTGGTGTTCCTTCGGCCCCTGCTGGAAGTGGATGCGTTTCTCAATCAGCTGTACTGTAGCCGGAGACCACTGCGCGTGCTGGTCGCTTCCAAGCCCAAAGAGTGAGTCATCTCATGTCATTGACTAAAATCTGTTTAAACTGTGGTGTTACTCACTTTCCTCTTTCACAGAAGGGACGTCAATGTTAATTGCACAATCGTTTTGCAAAATATGGATGTGGTAAGTTTGGCATCAAATAATCCCGTTGTAGCCGGTGGTTTCCTCAATCATGAATTTGTATGCATCAGGGTCTCCGTTTTGCTTATTGAAACATTCGCTATTGTCAGTCAGTTAGATTGTAGAGCTGAGGTCCGCAACCTACGGCACCCAGGCCGAATGCAGCCCGTAACCCAAAATCATTCTGTCCCACTTGGGCGACCTGATCCACGAGTTCTGGCGAGTTTGCCCTCGACTCATACTCGCAGCATGGTCAACACGAGGTCATAGGAGGTCTTCGTAACTCTCCTTCAAGCTCGAGAGTGGTCTCCGCGTGCTCAAGGCCTCAGCTAGGTCGCGGCGGTTTTTTCAATATGTTAAAAAATGCCCGTGAGTAAAAAAAGGTCACCACGGAAAAAATGGACACTTTTTTTACTCATAGATTTAGTCGAAGTAGGTCGTAGTAGGTCGGCATGTTAGTCGTAAGGTAATCGAGGGTAGTCGAAGGTAGTCGTAGATAGTCTTCAACATAGTCGAAGGGAGGTTGAAGGAGATCGAAGGAGGTCGCCTTCACTCTCCACCATACGGTGTCCAATTTTCCCGAAGTTAGTCGAAGCTGGTCGAAGCTGGTCTTCAACATAGTCGAAGGAGGTCTTCAACATGTCATTTTTTCACTCTTCTAAACTCGCCAATTAGGTCGCCCAAGTGGGACAGCCCCCTTTTTTTAAAATGGATTTTCTATGGTAACTGTATGAAAGTTCTACGCTAAATAGTCTTGGCAAATATTGCTGAAGTTGAGATCATTTGTCTATTCTGCTTCAAATAATCTGGGTTTAAATGCAGCAAGCTGGAACCTTTTGAAAATGTTCCCAATTTTCGTTTTTGTTTTTAATCACTTTGGCCAAAAGGAAACATCGTTGATTGGTGATAAATTATTCCTGGCTTGTTTTTAACTTGTGTGTAAATTTACTTTCAAGAATGCCAGCAGATATTATTTTTCTCTGGCATACATTAATGATGCAACAAGGAATTTTGAAAGAACATTTGTCTTTTTGCAATTTGCTTTGCTGCTCTTTTTCTTTTGAAGTGGTGGGCCATGTTACATATAGACACAGGGAATTGCAGATGCTGGAAACGTGAGCGAAAAGCATGAAGTGCTGGAGGAACTCCACGGGTCAGGCAGCATCTGTGGAGGACGTGGATCGGCAACATTTCGGGTGAGGGGCCTTCGAGCGGAGTCCCGACCCGAAACGTTACCTGTTCCAGAGATGCTGCATGACCCGCTGAGTTAGTCCAGCACTGGTCTCCAATGAGGTAGATAATAGCTTGGGATCACTCTCTAGTTGTTGATAGAATGGTTCAGTATATAGGAAGGATCTGCAGATGCTGGTTGCTTTAAACTGAAGATAGACGCAAAAAACTGGAGTGACTCAGCGGGTTAGGCAGCTTCTCTGGAGAGAAGGAATGGGTGACGTTTTGGGTCTGAAGAAGGGTCTCAACCCATTCCTTCTCTCCAGCGATGCTGCCTGTGCCGCTGAGTTACTCCAGATTTTTTGTGACGATCTTCTGATAGAATGGTTCAGTTGCTTGATGACGGCTGGGAGGGAAACCATTTTCTGGGCCATTTTAAATGTCGGCCCTAACTTCGATATTTTAGTTCTTCTGATTTCTTCCTGCAGTTCCACCATGTAAATTGTTGCAGTCAGCGTATTTGTACACACCACTCAATCCTACATTTACAATGCACCTTTGGATGGCACAGGGGCAGAGTTGCTGCCCCACAGCACCAGAGACCCGGGTTCGTTCCTGACTCCGGGTGCTGTCTGTACGGAGTTTGTACTTTCTCCCCAAGACCGCGTGGATTTTTTCCGGGTGCTCCGGTTTCCTCCCACACTCCAAAGACGTGCAGCTTTGTAGGTTAATGGTCTTCTGTAAATTGTAAATATTCCTTAGTGTGTAGGATAGTACTAGTGCACAGGGGGATTGCTGGTCGGCATGGACTCGATGGGCTGGAGAGCCTATTTCTAAAGTCTAAAGTTTGGAGAGGGTCTTAAATATTGAAACCATGTGGCCTGGAACAGCATGTGGCATCAAAAGCTTTCAATTACTTTTTAATAAGCTGCTGTTAATGGCTCATAACTTTTCTTCCTGTTTCAATTCTCATGGCAATAGTTCATTGCAGGGAAGCCTTGGAAGAGGTACTTTGTATGTACACTGAGTAAGAACTTGCCTGGAAATGTGCAAAAGGTAGTTGAGGCAGTTACTATCACAACGTTTTAAGAACCATTTAGACGGGTACATGGATCGGACAGGTTCAGAGGGATATGGGTAGGTGGGATCAGTGCAGATGGGACATGGTGTGGGCAAGTTGGACCAGAGGGCTTGTTTCCACGCTGTGAGACTTGATAACTCTTTAAAAATTTCATTAACAAAATATCTGTTTGAAATTGGCTCACTGATTGCTATCCAATGCTTGTGTTGTTAATCTAGGATCATCAAAATTCCCGATGCAGAAGGACTGTGTTTCCAGATTCGTGGAGCTGCTCCGCCATTTGTCCATGCTGTTCTGAAAGGTAAGATATTGCTGCCACAAAGATATTGCTTCCCAGCAGACTGCATGATACGCACATTATCCTCATTGGCCAGCCCCACTTACGCAACTTTTTCGGCGACTGCCGGCACCTGTCATAGGTCATTGCAGATCCGCCGAAAATGTTCAACATGTTGAAAATCCAGCAGCGACCAGAACAAGGTACGACTCTTTGGGCGACTACTCACGACCATACAGGGCGTGACTCGTCTCCTCAGTCGCCCAAAGAGTCGTAACGTCTTTCTGGTCGCCGCTGGATTTTCAACACGTTGACATTTTTCAGCGACCTGCAACGACCAATGACGGGTGCCGGCAGTTGCCGAAAAAGTTGCGTAAGTGGGACTGGCCCATGACTGCCGGTGCATACGTAGTGATGGTGCCGACACCTGCTTGAAAAGACTGGGTGGCACAGTGACGCAGCGGTGCCAGACACCCGGGTTCGATGCTTTCAAGATAGAGTTAGATAGAGCTCTTAAAGATAGCGGAGTCAAGGGGCGAAGGCAGGAACGGGGGGGGGGGTTACTGATTGTGGATGATCAGCCATGATCACAGTGAATGACGGTGCTACCTCGAAGAGCCGAATGGCCCACTCCTGCACCTATTGTCTATTGTCTTTGGGAAGTGGGTTCACCATTCACTAAGATGGTGGCTGATACTTTAGTCCAACTCAATATTGCTGCACTGACGGCATGAACCTCGATTGCCTCAATATGAACTGTCTTTCTTAAACATATTAAAGGGCCTGTTCCTCTTGCATGCGATTGCGTGCGTTTGGCGCTACCAAACGGAAGCGGAGTTCGCGCTAAGTACGCGCGTGACGTAATTTGCGTCATGCTTACCAATCAGCTGCGTACGACGTCAAGACGCTGCGTACGACCGCAATGCGCCTGCGTGCCGACAGGCCGTTGGCGTGCGAAAATATCAGCCACTGCTAGAATTTCGGAGCCCCGCGCGATGTCGGGACCAGCCCCGCACAACTCCCCGCTTCTAAGTGGGACCGGCCCCGCGTGGCCATATGGTGCCCGTACGCCTCAAGCGACCACGAGGCCGCCTAATTTGCGAGCCAAGGTCGCGTAAGTGGGACATAGAAACATAGAAATTAGGTGCAGGAGTAGGCCATTCGGCCCTTCGAGCCTGCACCGTCGGGCCCTTTAGTGACAGTCCCCACAACTCTCTTGGGTAATTCCAGTGCTGATGCATCATCTTCCTATCCTGCTTTTGTGCTATCCACATGTCATACCAGCTTCCCAGGGTCTCCACAATAATCCTTCGTTCAGAGAGCTGCAATAAAGATCTCAACCTGCTGTGCTTGCCGCTCTGCAGTTGCAATAACCTTAGCTTTCAAGTGCTTGCATAGTGACCTGTAATCTAGGGGGGGAGAACGGTTTGAACTGACAGAACAAAGGCATAATTGAAAACAGGTGAGTAGGATTTTATGACTGGGAAAATGAAAGACTGCTCCCTTGTAGCAGTGACATTAGTGGGCATTTGGGGGGGAAATGCTGCAAATGTTTTAGTTTGAATAAATTATTGATGCAAGTTTTGTTTTTCTCTAGTAGTGAGTTAGACTCCCCATTTTGTACTGTTTGCACGGTTCAACAGCTCACAACCTTATTTAGATACATTTTCATTTGAGAGGATGCACAGAGTCTCTTGCCCAGAGTGGGGGAATCGAGAACCAGAGGGCATAGGTTTAAGGTGAGGGGGGAATGACTTAATAGGAATCTGAGTGTTAACTTTTTCTTTCAAAGGGTGGTAGGTGTATGGAATGTGTTACCAGATGAGGCAGTTGAGGCAAGGACTATCGCAATGTTTAATAAGCAATTAGGTACATGCATAGTGTAACAAGGAACTGCAGATGCTGGTTTAACGAAAGACACAAAAAGCTGGAGTAACTCAGCAGGACAGGCAGCATCTCTGGAGAGAATGAAGTGGGTGACGTTTCTGATCGAGACCATTGTCTGAAGAAGGGTCTCGACCCGAAACGTCACCCATTCCTTCTCTCCGGAGATGCTGCCTGTCCCGCTGAGTTATTCCAGCATTTTGTGTTTCTTCTTAGGTACATGGATAGGACATGTTTCGAGGGATGTGGGCCAAATGCAGGCAAGTGGGACTGGTGTTTGACATGTGGGTGACGTCTGTGTTGGCCGGAAAGCACTTTCCACGTTTTATGACTCTATGACTCGGACAAGGACAAATTGTAGGAAGAACAATGTTCAGCCGGCAAGAGCCAACATTTAAATTTATTCATGCAGTTTCCAAATTCATTTTCTGATTTTGTTTTTGGGTGGCGCAGCTGTAGAGGCGTTGCTTCACAGCGGCAGAGTCCCTGGTTCGATTCTGACCTCGGGTGCTGTCTGTGTGGAGTTTGCATATTCTTCCTGTGACCACCTGGGCTTCCTCCAGGTGTTTAGTTTCGAGATACAGCGCGGAAACAGCCCCTTTGGCCCACCTAGTCCGTGCCGACCAGCGACCCCCGTTCACTAACACTATCCTACAAACTAGGGACAATTTACAATTTTACTGGAGCCAGTTAACCTACAAACCTGTATGTCTTTGGAGTGTGGACAGACGGCTCCCGTAGTCAGGATTGAACCTGGGTCTCTGCCGATTTTGGTTCAGCAACTCTGTCGCTGCGCCACCGTGCTCCGGCTTCCTCCCACATGCCAAGGAATGGGGATTTGTAAGCTAATTGGCCTCTGTAAATTGCCCTGAGTGTGTAGTGGGATAACTAGTGTGAACGGGTGATCAATGGCCGGCGTGGACCCGATGGGCCGAAGAGCCTGTTTCCATGCTGTAAACTGAAAACTAAACTCTAAATCCAACAAAAATAAGTTGGTCTTCACATTGTTGACCATCTTGGATGCTTTGACTGTTATTCACTTGGAGATGAATATATTCTGATTGCCAAAACACGTTATTTAAACGGTTTGCCTCAATGTAGTTCCACATGGCTGTCAGTATGAGATTATAGTTCCTAGATGAGGGAGATGAAGCGGGAGAAGGCTGCAGAAAATCTCCAGCAAGGTTTTTGATTTGATCAGAGTAGTCTGTACCAGATACATGTGTAATTGAATGAAATGCAGACTGAAATTAATATTTGAAATATTTAAGGGGCCTGTCCCACTTAAGCAATTTTTTTCAGCGACTTGCCGGCACCCGTCATCTCCAGGCGCTGTCTGTACGGAGTCTGTCCGTTCTCCCTGTGACCGCGTGGGTTGTCTCCTAGATCTTTGGTTTCCTCCCACATTATAAAGAAGTGCAGATTTGTTGGTTAATTGGTAAATTGCCCCTAGTGTGCAGGTTGCGAAACTGGGATGACATGAAACGAGTGTACGGGTGATGGTTGGTGGGCCAAAGGGCCTATTTCCATGCTCTATCTCTGAAGTAAACAAAATGATAGTGCAGCTATGGGAAGATGATTTAAAAAAAAAATTAAAAAATGTGGACATTGCCAAGAGCTATTTAAATCGATTTGTGAACTTTGGGATTCCAAGTTCAATTGAATGTAAACCATTTGTCTCAAGACTCTTGCAGCCAAAATGTAAAGCATTCATTTCAAAAATAATTGAAGCAACATGTAGAATACTACTATTCTTGGAGCAATTTGTTTGCTGACACTCGATTTGAGTCTGGTTCACAGGAGTCTGAAGTAGATGTCTCTGCCTCCCCTTGCCAAATAGCTTTGTTCTCTGGTGTTATAAAATGATGTTGTTTAGTTGGAAAGAGTGCAGAGAATATTTACGAGGATGTTACCAAGACTTGAGGGCCTGAGCTATAGGGAAAGGTTGGGCAAGGCAAGGCAAGGCAAGGCAACTTTATTTATATAGCACATTTCATACACGAGGCAGACTCAAAGTGCTTCACATAAAAACATGTCATACAATAAAATGAAATAATAAAATGAAATAAAATAGAAGAACTAAAAGAAAAGAAAAGCAAAATTAAAAATGCATTATAAAAAGTGCAAAAGTTAAAAGTGCAATGTAGTTAAGATTTAGCTGAAAGCTAAAGTAAACATAAAAGTTTTCAGTCTTGTTTTAAAAGTGGTCAAAGTTGAGGCAAGTCTTAAATCTTCAGGAAGTTTATTCCAGCTATTTGTTGCATAGTAACTAAATCCTGCTTTCCCATGTTTTGTATTTTGGCAGCGTAGGACTTCATTTCTTCAGAGTAACAGGAAGTTGAGATCTTTTGGAGGTGTATAAAATCATGAGGGGAATAGACAGAGTAAATGCACAAAGTCGTTTACCCAGGGTGGGGGAACCAAGAAGCAGAGAATTGACACTAAATGCTGGAGTAACTCAGCGGGACAGGCAGCATCTCTGGATAGAAGGAATGGGTGACGTTTCGAGTCGAGACCCTCAGACCGAGAGTCAGGGGAGAGGGAGATATGGAGGGATAAGGTGTGAAAAGGACAGATCAAAGAGGACAGTGGTCAAGGAAAATGTAGATAGTCACAAAATGCTGGAGTAACTTAGGCAGCATCTCTGGGCAGCATCTCTGGGTAGGAATGGGTGAGATTTTGGGTTGGGACCCTCCTTCAGACTGAATGACTCATTGCTAGCTAAGGGGAAGGTGACAACGAGGCATACAATCAGTAAAATGAATCAGGAGGACAGTGAAAGTAGTTGGACAACTAGGATGGGGGAGGGACGGAGAGAGTGGGAAAGCAAGGGCTTGGTATAACTCTTCCCACACCCCCGCAATCAGTCCTAACCCGAAACACAACTCTCCAGAGATGTTTAAGAAGGAACTGCAGATGCTGGAAAATCGAAGGTACACAAAAACGCTGGTGAAACTCAGCGGGTGCAGCAGCATCTATGGAGTGAAGGAAAAAGGCAACGTTTCGGGTCTGAAGAAGGGTTTCGGCCCGAAACGTTGCCTTTTTCCTTCGCTCCCTAGATGCTGCTGCACCCGCTGAGTTTCTCCAGCTTTTTTGTGTATCTCCAGAGATGTTGCCTGACCCGCTGAGTTACTCCAGCACTTTGTGTTTAAGAAAGAAATGCAGATGCTGGAGAAATCGAAGGTAGACAAAAATGCTGGAGAAACTTTGCGGGTGAGGCAGCATCTATGGAGCGAAGAAATAGGCGATGTTTTGGGTCGAGACCCTTCTTCAGAACTCTTCTACCTGCACTTTGTGTTTTTTTTTGTCAATCCACAGCTGCCGTTACTTAATAATAATAATAATATCTTTTATTGTCATTGCCCATAAGCGCAACGAGATTTGGTATGCAGCTTCCATCCGATGTCAATAACTAATAACTTAAATAACTAATACAATTTAGATTTAGATACCCCGAGAACATGGTTTGTAAAAAGAACATTAAAACAGTAAAACAGACTAAAGTGCAGATGTGACTATGCGATGTGACCATCCGAGGGAGACAGTCCATGGGGGTGGGGGGCACTCAGCAGGGCCGGTTCAGAGCCGCTATACTTGCATCTACAACCTGGGCACTTGCTAAGATATTTGCGTTATCTAATGAATCAGATGCTTTCACCGTTCAGTGCGGAGTTGTGTTGATTGGAAGCTTTCTAACTGCAAGTGGTTCACCGCGGTGTGATTCTGATTATCTTTCAGGATCTGGGGCGGCTGCGGGTGGCCTGCTCCCTGGGCAGTGTATCTTGAAAGTAAACGGTGGTAATGTCAGTAAAGACAGCTACACTGCAGTGCTGGAACACTTTACAAGTTGCAAAAGAAATCCACACCATTTGCAGGTAAGTACGCAAGTCTATTGGCCAAGTATTCACATACAAGGAATTTGCCTTGGTGCTCCGCCCGCAAGTAACAACATGACATACAGTGACAGTTACGAATGACTCAGAAAACACTAAACATTAATAATAATAAAACATTCATGATAAAACACCTTTGATCAAGCATGTGAACACGGCGACACTGCCAACGTGGGTAAAGAATTTGTCTTGTTATTGCGTACCATCTTTCGTAAATTAAAACATTATTCACAGTCTAACGTTGTCTATAATTGCAACAGGATCTGTTTGGTTTAAAGATGCAGCATAGAAACAGGCCCTTCAGCCCATCGAGTCCGTGCCGACCAGCAATCCTACACACACCAGGGACAATTTCGATTTTACCAAAGCCAATTAACCTCCAAACCTGTACGTGCTTGGAGTTGGTTTGGAAACCGGAGCACCCGGAGAAAACCAGATGCAGGCTCTGTTTTGTTCTGCACCTTCCCAACCCTCCCCGACTCTCAGTCTGATGAAAAGTTTTGTCCCGAACCGTCACCCATTCCTTCTCTCCAGAGATGCTGCCTGACCCGCTGAGTTACTCCAACTCCAATGTGTCTATTTTAGGTTTGTAGGTTAATTGGCTTTGGTAAAATTGTGAATTGTCCCTGGTGTGTAGCATAGCGCTAGTGTATGGGGTGATCACTGGTCAGCGTGGGCCAAAGGATCTGTATCCACGCTGTATCTCTGAAGTCTAAAGTGAAATGCTTTAGTATTGCAGGTACACAAAATTGCTGGGGAAACTCAGCGGGTGCAGCAGCATCTATGGAGCGAAGGAAATAGGCGACGTTTCGGGCCGAAACCCTTCTTCAGACTGATGGGGGGGGGGAAGAAGAAGGAAAAGGGGAGGAGGAGGAGGAGCCCGAGGGCGGGCGGATGGGAGGGTGGGAGGAGACAGCTAGAGGGTTAAGGAAGGGGAGGAGTCAGCAAGGGCTAGCAAAATTAGCCCTCATATTCCGTCTGGGGACCTTGCGTCCCTATGGCATTAACATTGAATTCAGGTATGCCTGCTTTAGTATTGCTTCTGGTAAGGGATTGCCCTGAGCAGACTTCATTTATATCCCGTTACAAGGAACTGCAGATGCTGACTTGAGGGGAAAAAAGTCACAAAGTGCTGGAGTAACTCAGCAGGTCCGGCAGCATCTCTGCTGAACACGAATAGGTAATGTTTCAGGTCGGGGCTTCAAACACCGCCATTCTGAAGATCTTGACCTAAAACGTTACCTGTCTGTCCATGCTCTCCAGGGATGCTGCCTGACCCGCTGAGTTATTCCAGCACTTCATGGCTATGTTTACATTCATATCAATTTCCCCCCACTTTTTGAACATTATTATTGTCACTGGTGTTGGTTTTCTTTTTACACGAATCTGGAGTAAATATTTAATTATTTTTTGAATATTTCCATTCCACCACCTTCTCCTGTAACTCTAGTTCAATGGGAAAGAAACTATTAACTAATCCAATAACATTCAATAGTTTGAGAAGTTGGAAGTGGAGCAAACACATGTTTCATCCACTGGTGAAAAAAGATAAAATGCAAAAGGTACACAAAATTACTGGAGAAACTCAGCGGGTGAGGCAGCATCTATGGAGCGAAGGAAATAGGCGACGTTTCGGGCCGAAACCCTTCTTCAGACACATCCGATACAAAATGCAACTGTTTTTGTATTAAATTTACTTTTGTTGGCTCAGTATTAAAAAAATAAAAATAGCTCAGATGATAGTGGTGAAGAATCCTAATGCATTCTCACTCTCTCTCTTTCTCTTCCATTTTTCCAGAGAAGAGGAGCTGGACTGTGGGTGTACAGGACAGTGGATGACGTTGATGAAGGGACAGCAGAGACAGAGGCCGAAACTAATTACCTTGACAGTGTTTCTGGTTTGTCACTGCACGATAATCTGCGAGATTCCTCAACTAATCAAACGAAAATACTCGATCACGTCTGTGAGATCAGGCAGGAAGCGGGTATGCTGTGGTTAATTTCCAAATATCATCTGACTTAAACTTTTTTGTTTATTTTATTAGAAGTTAATACAATACAAAACAATACAGTGGCACCTAATTTTAGGTGCCAACCATGTCATACCGTAATCCATTCCATGTCCAACCTCTGGTTTTATGTTATGAGAAGGAAGTAAGCAAGACAAGAAAAAGAAACCAATAGAAAGGGGAAAGAGTTGGAAAAATAGATGGTAGAGAGTAGAAAAATGTGAAGTGTGGATATAAAAAATAAAAATAAAAAAAGAAAAGAAAAAAGAAAAGGTGGAAAGTAGAAATAGAAGAGAAGGCCCCTTAAAAGAGAATTTTTCAAATCTATATTCGGAGATGTAGATCTATCCACGTCATGAACTGAAATCAGCAATCCTTATGGTACCGCTGCATCACATGATTCCAAAAAGTCGATGAAAGGAGACCAACTCCTTAAGAATTGGTCATATTTATCTATTAGTCGGAGTCTGACTGAAATTGATGTTGAAATGCCAATTTATGTTTCATTATGTTCCAATTATGTTGCATGTTCTCCCTGTGGCCACGTGGGTTTCCTCCAGTTTCCTCCCAAACCCCAAACACACACACAGGTTTGTTGGTTAATTGGCTTCTGTAAATTGTCCCCAGTGTGTGTAGGATGTGACTTGCGTACAGGGTGATTGTTGGTCAGCATGGACTCCGTGGCCGACGCTGTATCTCTAAACCAAACTAAGGCTTGATCGATGTACCTCACTCTATATGACATGACTTGCAGGTAGCTCTCAAACTTCTGAAAGTTTGCTTTGTGCAAAGGAGGCAAAATAAAAATACCACATTAGCCAGCATCGACTTTCAATTCAGTAGCTCAGACAATGTAGAGAATTCGACAACACCCTCTCTCGTTGCTCCTCCCTCTGTGATTCCTCCTGCTCTCTCAACCTGCCTGTCCCGCTGAGTTACTCCAGCATTTTGTGTCTATCTTCGCTCTAACAATGGCACTTGGAATTAAAGGAATTTGGTCATAACTTATTTAGTATGTGATAAGCCGGCAAATCGAAGAACTTCAAACCCAACTGATCTCCCGGTGACCCACCCCTCCCATTCCGAATCTGACCTTTCTGTCCTGGGCTTCCTCCATGGCCAGTGGGTCCCATCGCAAATTGGAGGAGCAGCACCTCATATTTCGCTTGGGCAATTTACACCCCAGCGGTATGAACATTGACCTCCAATTTCAGGTAGTCCTTGTTTTCTCCCTCCCTCCCAGCTCTCCCACAGCCCACTGTCTCCGCCTCTTTCTTTCTTCTCCCTCCCCCCCCCCCCCACCCCCACAACCTCCACATCAGTCTGAAGAAGGGTCTCGACCCGAAACGTCACCCATTCCTTCTCTCCAGAGATGCTGCCCGTCCCGCTGAGTTACTCCAGAATTTTGTGTCTATCTTTGGTTTAAACCAGCATTTGCAGTTCCTTCCTACACATAGAACAAGTGTGAATGGATGGGCAGGTTTGGAGGGATATGGACTAGTGTAGCTGGGACATGTTGGCCGGTGTGGGCAACTTGGGCCGAAGGGCCTGTTTCCACACTGTATCGCTCTATGACTCTATGAATGGGTGATCGATGGTTGGCGTGGACTCGATGGGCCAAATGTATGTATTAATCAATCAATCAATAAATCAATGCCTCTGGTAGCCGTTCTCTGAACTGAATGGCAGAGTACTTGCTCAACCAAACCCAAGCTGACACTGGATGTATAGTGCAGAGCACAGTGTTGAAGTCTGGTCACACAAACAGCAGCAAACTGTTGGCTCAGACTAAGGGAATTTATACACGTAAATGCGCAAAAATATAGCGTTGTTCAGTCCTGCATGGGAAATGTTAACGCATGGGCCAATATTTCTGAGCAAAACCAGGCCAGTGCCTTGCTTTAGAATTCTTGGACTTGGCCCCCTTGATATCTGTACCTGGCAATAAACCGAACAGCCTATCTTTTAAATCGGCCCTGAACCCAAAGTCTGTTGCACGCGCAGTTCCACGCTTCCCCTTTCCTTGATAAAAAAATACCTCTTTACAATTCCACTTTTAAATATGTGGTTAGTACTTTGACTGCATATCCTTTTTTCAAATTATGCCTAACCTAGAACCCCCCCTTAGTTCCCCCTTCTCTTCCCTTTGCCCCACCTGGATGATCACCCATTTTTCTCTTTTGCCTTCACTACCCTCCCCCCCTCCATCTATACTCCTTCCTCTGGCTTCACAATTCCCTCCTCTTCTATCCCCTTTTGGTCCCCTAATTTGAGGAAGGACATTCTTGCTATTGAGGGAGCGCAGCGTAGGTTTACAAGGTTAATTCCCGGGATGGCGGGACTGTCATATGCTGAGAGAATTGAGCAGCTGGGCTTGTACACTCTGGAGTTTAGAAGGATGAGAGGGTATCTCATTGAAACATATAAGATTGCTAAGGGTTTGGACACGCTAGAGGCAGGAAACATGTTCCCGATGTTGGGGGAGTCCAGAACCAGGGGCCACAGTTTAAGAATAAGGAGTAAGCCATTTAGAACGGAGACGAGGAAACACTTTTTCTCATAGAGAGTGGTGAGTCTGTGGAATTCTCTGCCTCAGGTGGAGGCAGGTTCTCTGGATGCTTTCAAGAGAGAGCTAGATAGGGCTCTTAAAAATAGTGGAGTTAGGGGATGTGTGGAGAAGGCAGGAACGGGGTACCGATTGGGGATGATCAGTCATGATCACATTGAATGGCGGTGCTGGCTCGAAGGGTCGAATGGCCTACTCCTGCACCTATTGTCTATTGTTTATAAGTTTAGCTTCTCTAGATTGGCGAGACCAAGCACAGGCTTGGCAATCACTTCGCCCAACATCTCCGCTCAGTTCGCACTAACCAACCTCATCTCCCGGTGGCACAGCACTACAACTCCCCCTCCCATTCCCAATCCGACCTTTCTGTCCTGGGCCTCCTCCATGGCCAGAGTGAGGCCCACTGCAAATTGGAGGAGCAGCATCTCATATTTCGCTTGGGTAGTTTGCACCCCAGCGGTAGGAACATTGACTTCTCCAATTTCATGTAGTCCTTGCTTTCTCCCTCCTTCCCCTCCACTTCCCAGCTCTCCCACAGCCCACTGTCTCCGCCTCTTCCTTTCTTTTCTCCCCCCCTCCCCACCCGCCATCAGTCTGAAGAAGGGTCTCGACCCGAAACGTCACCTATTCCTTCGCTCCATAGATGCTGCCTCACCCGCTGAGTTTCTCCAGCATTTTAGTCCACCTTTAAGTTTAGTTTAGTTTATTATATTATTGTCACACCGAGGTAAAGTAAAAAAAGCCGTCAGCAAAAACACTGTGAGTGATTACATCAAACCGTCCACAGTGTACAGACACAGGGTCTGATTGAATGAATACTTTATTGTCACGCCTGACAAGTCACAGTGAAATTCTTTGCTTGTGAATAAAGTTTTGTGCAAGGTAAAGTCCGATCCAAAATAGTACAGGGGCCTCTAATGAGGTAGATGGTAGGTCAGGACCACCCTCTGGTTGTTGATAGGATGGTCAGTTGCCCCATAACAGCTGGGAAGAAAGTGTTGATGAATCTGGAGGTGTGAGCTTTCACACTTGTGTACCTCTCGCCTGGTAGGAGAGGGGGGGGAAGAGAGAGTACGACTCGCCCATGACCTTTTTTTAACACTCCTGCTTGTTTACATTCATGCTTGAGAAATATTTCAGATAAAAATCCTTGGCTTGGTTGTGTCCAGGCCGGCTGGCTTGCTTTCAAACCCTTTTAGCTCCATCACAATATGATGTCTCGAGGAACCTCAACAAACCATACACAGAACATAAGTTGGCTTGACTAATTCTGCATTTATCTGCCCATCTGCTGACACGGGATCTGCCGACCTTTGTCAGGGAAGTGAGAGGGTCGACTTCAAAAATAATAAAAGTCTGTTTATTAAGCATAATTAGATCTGACAAGTGGAATCGAGCGCGGTGGCGCAGCGGCAGAATTGTTGCCTTACAGCACCTGAGACCCGGGTTCGAACCTGACTACGGGTGCTGTCGGTACGGAGTTTGTATGGTCTCCAGATCACCCTTTGGGTTTTCTTCGGGTGCTCCGGTTTCCTCCCACACGCCAAAGATGTGCACGTTTGTAGGGTGATTGACTTCTGTAAATTGCCCCGAGTGTGTAGGATAGAACTAGTGTAAAGGTGATCGCTGGGCAGCACGGTCCAAGTGGGCCGAAGGGCCTGTTTCCACAGCGTATCTGTAAAATTGAAAAAACAAAAATCTGCAAAAACAAGGTGCACTGAAGATTTGATAGGTGCTCAAGAAGGAATAATTTTATTAAGTACATAAAAAACACTTTTCCTATCAATAAAAGTTGATAAAACATCGGGCCTCCGTAAAGGCGACTGCGGAGGCCATAATAGGTCCGACAATGGGTGGACATGGGATGGGGACTGGACATTGTGTCTTCCCTCATTATGGGAACCATTGTGGGGGGATGTCTTTTTATGTTTAAATCTCTTTATTATAGTTATGACTGTATTTTTTTTTAATGTGCTGCATTGGCAAGAAGCATTTCACTACACCTATGGTGTATGTGACCAGTAAAATAACCTTTGAACCTTTGAAAAGGTCCATAACCAGATATAACAGATTCATCAGGGTAGACAAAGTGTACGGTCGGTCGGTGCGGACTTAGTGGGCCGAAGGGCCTGTTTCCATGCTGTACCACTCAACCAAACTAAACGAGTGATTGGGGCTAATTTTTGTTCCATCTCGGAGGAGTAATCACTTTTCCTGGTTTGAGTGGATGTGGGGAGGATGTTTCCTCTCGTGGGAGAGTCTAGGACCAGAGGTCACAGCCTCAGAATTAAAGGATCTTCCCTCGGGAAGGAAATGAGGAGGAATTTCTTTCATCAAGAGTTTTCAAGAGAGAGTCAGATTTAGTTCTTCAGGCCAAGGGAATCAAGGGATATGGGGGGAAAAGCCAGAACGGGGTACAGATTTTGTATGATCAGCCATGATCGTATTGAATGGTGGTGCTGGCTCGAAGGGCTGAATGGCCTACTCCTGCACCTATTTTCTATGTCTCTATGTCAGAGGGTGGTGAATCTGTGGAATTCTTTGCCACCGAAGGCTGTGGAGGCCAAGTCATTGATATTTTGAAGGTGGAGATAGATAGATTCTTGATTAGGTAGACAAAAAATGCTGGAGAAACTCAGCGGGTGCGGCAGCATCTATGGAGCGAAGGAAATAGGCAACGTTTCGGACCGAAACGTTGCCTATTTCCTTCGCTCCATAGATGCTGCTGCAGCCGCTGAGTTTCTCCAACATTTTTTGTCAACCATCGATTTTCCAGCAGCTGCAGTTCCTTCTTGAACATAGATTCTTGATTGGTACAGGTGTCGGAGGTTCTGGGGAGAAGGCAGGAGAATGGGGTTAGGAGGGAGAGATCGATCAGCCATGATTGAATGGCGGAGTAGACTTGATGGGCGGAAAGGCCTAATTCTGCTTACTAATCACTGAACTTTCCCAACCTTGCAGACCAGCGTTTGAGTCCCGATGGGACTGCACCTCACATCAGTTTGACTGTGGATAATGTGCATTTGGAGCACGGTGTTATCTATGAGTACATCAGCACTGCAGGAATCAAATGTCATGTCAAGGAAAAAATGCTGGCGCCCAGGGGATGCTTCAATTTAACCGCAAAGGTACACATTCTTCAATTACCTCTTCAAGACCCGATTTCTTATGTACATTATAAAATACTGATCCAATCCTTAGCCAAGATCGTCTGTAGATTGAATATGGTGCTGGACATAATGGCCCTGTCCCACTGTACGAGCTGATTCAAGAGCTCTCCCGTGTTTAAAAAAAATCAAACTCGTGTTAAGCACGAAGAATGTACGTCGGAGCTCATGACGTCTCTTAGCGGCTCGTAACGCTAACGGCAGGTACTCGGGGAAACGCGGTAAGCTGGTGAAGACTCGTGAAGATTTTTCAACATGTTGAAAAATGTCCACGAGAGCCCCGAGTACCTACGAGCGGCTATTACCATAATTCTCCGAGTTCGAATCAGGGGAGACTCGGGAGAACTCTTGAATTAGCTCATACAGTGGGACAGCCCCTTAACGCTGACCTAGCCCGCAACTGGCCTATCGGGGAACCTACCTTCCTGAAGTCATCTGTTGCCGCCCCTGAGTTGTCCAGTTTTTAGCCCTCCCACCACCACCTCGCCTCCCCTTCCCACACTCCAATCAGGGTCTTGACCCAGAAATGTGACCTATACATTTTCTCCACAGATGCTGCCTGACCCGCTGGGTTCCTCCAGCATTTTGTGTCTCTTTGGTGTAAACCAGCATCTGCAGTTCCTTTTTATTACATAATATCTGCAGATGGCATCAGATGGTTTCATCTAGAGATATTCTGGGGAAAACTCTTTCGCGATAGGTAGCGAAACGTGAAGTGCTGTAGAAACACAAAGGGTCGGGCAGCATCTGTGGAGGATGATCGACAATATTTTGGGACGGGACCCTTCTTCAGAAATGGATGGATGAGATTGGGTTGAGACCTTTCTTCAGAAACGGACAGATGATGTTTCAGGTCGGGAGGGGTCCCAACCCGAAACATCCCCTGCCCATTCTCTTCAAAGATGTTGTGATCCAAGTCAAAGTGGTTCGGAAATGTTGGTGTCAACTGAACTTTAGAAAGAAAGATGAAGTAGGCTTGCAAATGATTGTTCCTCCAGCAGTCTAGTCATCTTTGTCACCGACATGAACAGACTGTCTGTAAATAAAACAATACGGCCTTTGACCCTTCAGTGGATATTGTATCAGATCTTTTCGTATCATTGATTAATTTTCTGACTCGGTAGTCCTCATGAATTAACACTGCCTCTTTTGTCAGATTCTGGAAGCTTTTGCGGCCGATGATCGTCAGTTTATAACAAATTACAGAGGATTGATAACCTCCAGAAATTCCATGATCTTTAAGCCCCAGTTTGAGTTCCGACATCTGTGTGAAGGCAAGCTGGACACCATCGAACGGAGAATCACCAAATACTCTCAGGTACGAACATGTCTTGTCGTTGCTAAGCCAAACCAGTCAAATACAACTCCTGAGAAAATATGTCTCATGACTTCTTAGACTAGTGACAGCGCGGAAACAAGCTCTTCAGCCCGCACTGAACAGCGATCCTCGCACACTATAGGGCCTGTCCCACTTACGCGACCTTTACAGGCTGCTGCCGGTACTCATCATAGGTTGCCGAAATTTTCAACATGTTGAAAATTCAGCGGCGACCAGAAAGATGCTGCGACTCTTTGGACCTCTCACGGCCGTACAGGCGACCCCTGGCGACATGTCGCGGGTGACCTCTCACGACCACAGGAGACCTCTCACAACCGTGGCCGTGTGATTTAGTTACATATTGATTTCCAGATCTCCCTAGTAGAGCATACTCAAACCTTCCGCAATCGTGCTCCATATGGCATGGTCGCAGTCGTACATTTCTAACTTTTAGTTGAGCTTGACGATACAGCGTGGAAACGGGCCCTTCGGCCCATGGAGTTCACACCAACCAGCGATCCCCGTACACGAGTTCTAAACCTACACACGCTCGGAACAATTTCCGGCAGCCGATTGACCGACAAACCTGCACGTCTTTGGAGTGTGTGGAGGCCGAGTGTGTGCACCCGGAGAAAACCCACGCAGGTCACGGGGAGAACGTCCAAACTCCGTACAGACAGCACCCACAGTCAGGATGGAACCCGGGTCTCTGGCGCTGTGAGGCAGCAACTCTACCCCTTCCTCCCACTGAGAAACACAGTCAGGAGTTCCATCGAGAGTTTTCCAATGTTCCATTTTTTTCCTTGTAGACAATGAGATATTGGGAGCATCAGCGCACAGTGAGGGGGTAGGGGGGGGGGGGGGGGGGGGGGGGGGGGGGGGGCATTGCTGATAGATCCTTGTCCTTAATTGAAGCTAGGATTCTCAGCTGAATGTTAAACAAGGGAGAGCCATCAGTTGCCTCCAAGAGGTCAGGAAACAAAACATGCATTTTAGTCATTTGGTTGAAGTGAGAGAATGAGCTTGTAAACACCGTGAGCTGCAGTGATCTTTGGGCACATCTGCATTGTATTTTAGTCAGGCAGCAACTCTACCGCTGTGCCACAGTGCTGGGTCATTTCCTACATGGCTGCTGACAGCATCATTCATTCCCATAGTTCCACCAGCTTAAAGTTTCTTTGGTAGGCACGTGAAGTTCTCAAAATGGAAGCTTCTGCCACGGTGTAACTTGGCACTTCTGTCTGAATTTTGCAAACAGTTGAAATCGCGAGAGTTGATTGAAATGCGTTTTGTTGTGGCCATCCGCAGTTTGCCCAGGAATTGAAAAGCAAAGCTTGGCCGTCCTTCAAGCAAGCGTCCACCAAATTACACCTGTTGACTGGCACTGATTTCTGCCCGGCAAACTGCCACGTTAATGTCATGGAAGTCTCCTGCCCGAAAAGTACAACCTCTCTTGGAAGATCTTTCAGCATACGGTTTGGCCGAAAAAATTCTTTCCTTGGCTTGGAGCAAGATCAAGGTACGTGAATAGCATCTGACCAAAGTCTACTGTCAATTTACACTAAATTCTTGCTTAAATTAAAACATTATTGGTAAATTCCACTCTGCTGGTTGAAAGAGGTTTATATGTCTGTAATGGGGAGCATCAAGGGCCTGTCCTTTTTTTCGGCGACTGCTGGCATCATTGACTGACGTATCTGGACACCGAAAAATTTGCTACGTGGCGTGACGCGGCGTGATGACGTATGACGCGCAGTGTTTTTTTCAAGTGTCGCAAGATTTTTTTTTGTCGCCGCTGGATTTTGAAATGTTCAAAATCTTCTGGCGACACTGATATGACACCGGCAGTCGCCAAAAAAATCGCAAAGTGGGACAGGCCCTTTACTGACTGGAAGAGGTTGGACAGACTTTGATTGTTTTCTCCGGAATATAGGAGGTTGAGGGTTAAGGCTGTATAAAATTGAGAGGCACAGATGGGGTGGACGGTCAAAACCAGTTACCCAGGGATAAAAATATCAAATACTGGAGGGGATGGTTTTAAAGTTCAAAGGAGATGTGCGGACCAAGTTCTTCTACACAGAGGGAGGTGAATGCCTTGCACATGCTGCTGAGGTTAGTGGTGGAGGCAGACACGATAGTGGCATTTAAGAGATTTTCGGAGAGGTTTGTGGACATGCAGGGAATGGAGGGATGTGGATCATGGGCTGTACATGTATCTGTACATGTGCGAATGTGGGCCTTGCTGTCTGCTTTACCCCGTGTTAATAACGCACTGGAAACCTGCCCTTGCATCATGTTTGTTGGTCATTTTTATGTCCGTTTTGAGAATATTCCATTCAAACCATTGGCGTGTTTAACTTCCGATGGCAAGTTGTGAGGCAGAGGCTCGTTTGGTATCTGCTCCTTCCACCACACAAGCCGACCGGCCTATTTTCCGTGGTTTCTAGAAGCTTTGTTTGGCTTAGCAAATGGAAGTTCGTAAGTCAGAGGAGCAGAAGGAAGCCGTTCGGCCCATCGAGTCTTCACGTCGTACGTCAGTGATTTGTGGTGAGGGAAGGAATTAAAAGGGTTTGTGGCCAAGTTTGCACATGATGTGAAGATAGGTGGAGGGGCAGATAGTGTGGAGTCAGCAGGAAGTCTGCAGAAGGACTTGGACAGGTTGGGAGAGGGGTTCAAGATTCAAGAGAGTTTATTGTCATGTGTCCCAGATAGGACAATGACATTCTTGCTTTGCTTCAGCACAACAGAATATAGTAGGCATAAATAAATACAGGATAGAACAGAACTGATCAGTGTGACTATATACACCAATGAATATATATACACACACATAAATAAACAGATAAAGTGCAATGGGCTATTAATGATCAGAGTTTAATAGCCTGATGGCTGTGGGGAAGTAGCTATTCCTGAACCTGGATGTTGCAGATTTCAGGCTCCTGTACCTTCTACCTGAAGGCAGCGGGGAGATGAGTGTGTGACCAGGATGGTGTGGATCCTTGATGATGCTGGCAGCCTTTTTTGAGGCAGCAACAGCGATAGATCCCCTCGATGGTAGGGAGGTCAGAGCCGACGATGGACTGGGCAGTGTTGACAACTTTTTGAAGTCTTTTCCGCTCCTGGGCGCTCAAGTGGCCGAACCAAGCCACGATGCAACCGGTCAGCATGCTCTCTGCTGTGCACCTGTAGAAGTTCGAGAGAGTCCTCCATGACGTACCGACTCACCATAATCTTCTCGGGGGCGAAGGGGATGGGGGAAGGGGGTGGTGTCACATTTTTTGGGGGGCTTCTGGGGGAGGTGGGATTTTTTTTGTGGGGGGGGGTGCAAATCGCCGGAAAATCGGTAGTGGATCTGAACCTTTATATGTTGACCAAGTAATAATTTGGTGTGCATGGCTGAAGCGTTGGATCTGTTTACAGGGATTCTACATCCCATGAGCTACACACGGCACGTCACCACCACCATGGCAGCTCCCCAGTGGAATTGTTTCATTGGGGAAGATGGAGAAGGTCATCGGGCACTGGACGCAGATGAACCATCGAAGCCACAAAACGGAGTGCCGATTCAAAAATGTGCAGGCCTGAGCAACCTATTGAAGCCTGAAGACATGGAGATTCAGGACTCCTTCTTCCAGCTTTTTAATAAGTTGGAGATCTCTCTCAAAGAAATGAAGCAATACGTGATGCAGATAAATGAGTAAGTGTTTCATGGCTTGGAACTGTGGGCAGAGCGGTGGATTACCGCCTAACAGTGTCAGAGACCCGGGTTTGACTTTGGAGATACATTGTGGAAACAGGCACTGAGCCCGTGCCGACCAGCGATCCCCGCACACTAGCACCATCCTACACACTAGGGAAAATTTACAATTTTTACTCCAGCATTTTGTAGGTGTCTATCTGCTTTTTTTTTTTTTTAGTTTAGTTTTGAGATACAGCGCAGAAACAGGCCCTTCGACCCACCGAGTCTGCGCCGACCAGCGATCCCCGCACACTGATGCTGTCCTACGCAATTTTCAATGATACCAAGCCAATGAAACTACAAACCCGCACGTCTTCGGAGTGCGGAAGGCATGCGGAGAAAACCCACGCAGGTCGCAGGGAGAACTTACAAACGTGGTCAGGATCAAACCCAGGTCTCTGGCACTGTGAGGTAGCAACTCTAGCGCTGGGTCATTGTGTTGTTAACTTTGCAGGGACTTGTGTGCAGTGCACACTTGGTGCAAGCAGTCACACACAAGGTGACTCCAAACTGTGACCCATGTGGAAGCCGGAAGATATGAACCCACTGAGATTCCAAACCCTCTGCTTTCTCATCTGTTTCGTTTAAGAGGCTGTCAAGTACCGTTTCCATGGCAACCTCCCGTGACCTGGAATTCGTAACCTTTGGGCAGTTTCTGCATTATGGTCTAACAATAAATTGAATCCGTCTGTTGGATTCAATTGGCGTTTTCACCTCTAAATTGAGTTATGTGTTCCACAAATACAAGGAGCGGTACCTACCCCATCTGAAGGGCACGCTGATTACTTCCAGGTGGCTGACTTAAACAAGAAAGAAAATTATTTCCAGGCACAAGATATTTATTGCCGATCAGAGATTAACGTTTGTTTCTATTGGGTCTGCAGCTTGCTGTCCTCGATAACCGGACCTGCCCCGTCCGAGGGGTCCGAGCAGAATGCGTCCGAGCTTTCACTGCCCCCGTCAATGGAGGACAATGACATTGACAAAGCCGAGCACTGTGGCACGAAGAGGGTCTGCTTCGTGGTGAAAGAGGAGGAGCAGAATGACTCTGGTCACGACACGACCAGCTTCAGGGATTCCTACAGGTACGGCTTTTCCAACTTGCTCCAAGTTGTTGATATTGTTGTTGTTCTTCGTCCTTCGAAGACATCGAAGACGACCATGACTTCAGTGTTTATGTTTGTGGGTCTGGAGGTGACCGGTGAGACCGATCCGGGCCCGGGAGGCTCGCCCGCATACGGGACACAGTTGGGTGGGCGCTGCGATAGAAGCTGAAGCGGCTCGAGCCTTGCGCGCGGCGCGTTTCCTCAGAGCTTCTTCTTCTCAGCTGCACGCACGCGCTCCTGTGGTGATCTTGCTTTGCCCAGTTGGGAGGTCCAGAGTAAAGCGACTCCCAAGGTATTGAGATCGATGTTAAGATCTTTGAGGGACACTTTGAGGCGGCCTTTGAAGCGATTCTTCTCCCCCCCCCCCCCCCCCCCCCCCCCTCAACTGAGCGCTTGCCCTGACACAGCTCTCCGTACAACAGCTGTTTTGACAGCCGACAGTCTGGGATTCGGACGACATGGCAAGCACATCTGACTCGGGCTTTCTGAAGGAAGGCGTAGACGCTGGCGTTGCCGGCCCTTGTCCGGGATTTTGTCCTGCCACCTAATGTGGACGGTAACTTCAAGTAACCCTTCAAGTAACGTGTACGAAAGAACTGCAGATGCTGGTTTAAGTCTGACGAGGTCTGAAGTTCCATACACCCATCACCCTTCGTCCCATACACCCAACACCCTTCCCTATTAAATCTTTTCACCTTAAACCTATGTCCTCTGGTTCTTGGTTTCCCCTACTCTTGGCCGACTCTGCATTTTTTCTGATCTATTCCTATCATGACTTTGTACACCTCTATAAGATCACCCCTCATCCTCCTGCACACCAAGGAATAAGCTGCCCAGCCTCTCTCCTTGTAGCTCAGGCCCTCAAGTCCTGGAAACATCCTTGTAAATCTTCTCTGCACCCTTTTCCAGATTGACAAAATCTTTCCTATACCATGGTGACCAAAACCATGCACTGTAGTGACACAGAGAAAAAGTCCAATGTCCACGATGAGGTAGATTGGAAAATCCATAAGTACCATAAGTATCTAAATCCATTAGATAGGGCTCTAAGGGCTAATGGAGTCAAGGGATATGGGGAGAAGGCAGGCACGGGTTATTGATAGGGGACAATCAACCATGACCACAATGAATGGCGGTGCTGGCTCGAAGGGCCGAATGGCCTCCTCCTGCACCTATTTTCTATGTTTCTATGGTTGTGTAACTATGGTAGGGTGAAGATTATTCCATGCTTTAATTGTGCGGGGGAAGAATGAATTGCTGTACAAATCTGTCTTGATAGCTGGTATCTTAAATTGGATCGAAATAAATTCAGAGTTATGACTTTTATGTAAAGGTTGCACATGTAGCTTTATGTTACCCTTGCTTATGGAGAGACCGCTCAGAAGAAGGGGAACGAACCTGTGCCTGAGTCTGGTGATGCGCGCTTTCGGGCTTCTGTACCATCTTCGCAGGGAACGGGGAGAAGGGGGGAATAGACCGGTGGTGGAACTTGTCCTGGACATTGTCGGCTGCTTTGTTGAGATGGAGTCAGTGGTGGCGAGCCTGGTCTGTGTGATGGACTGGGCTGCATCCACGACACTCTGCAATATCTGGCGGTAAGATGCTCCGGATTTGCCGAGCGGGAGATGGCTGGGTCCCCCCCCCCCCCCCCCCACTCCCCCCACTTCCAGGCACCTTGTGGAGTTAATTAGGAAGCAGACCCCTCCAATCCTAACTACTGGCAATCGGTGTAAGTAGCTGTGGGCTGCTTTCAATTACTGCATGAATACATACACCTTTTTCTGAAGTGTTCAAACCTCTGTTTGTATAAATTAACTTGCACGCTGAATATAAATTAACGATACCATCTGCCAGTTTTTAAACAAAATTTGTAAAATTAGTACAGGATTTTATAAGCTGGCCTTTTATTTTTGTGGTGTATAAGAACAGAAATTAAGCAAATAAAAGTTGTACGTTTGTTTTCTTCTTTTCAAAATGCAGACACTATAAGTTGAACAAATTCAATCGCTTCATTGTGCGCTGATTTGAAACAGATTTGGTTTTGCAGCCTGCTCGTTCATGCTTTGGTGAAATACCAGCTGTTTTAAAGATTTTTTTTTTCCCACCCGTTTATGACCGATTTTCTCACGAGTTCAGTTCCAAACATTGAAAGGGTTTTCGCTCCTTTCTTTTCCATCTCGCAGGTGGAGAGGTAGGAGAAAGACAATGTTTGCTCAGGTGTCTCATCTAGAAATAGTTCTCTTTTCTTTCTTTTTTTGGCACATCTTCACCATTTTCGAAAAAAGATATTTTGGATACAAAACCCATTCTCAAATAATTTTTCACTCCCATAACATGGATCATTAAACATTCCTAACATTTTTCCTTGTACTGCAATTGTGTGTGTGTGTGAACTTTAAAAATCCATTTGTTGCATTCTTCCAGAGGTCGAAAATGTTGGTGATTTTCTTATGTGTTTTCAGAGCTGTTAAATAAAGAGCTTTTTTTTTTGTTCACGAGACTTGCACCTTTTAGTTTAGAGATACAGCGCAGAAACAGACAATTAGGCCCACCAAATCTGCACCGACCAACGATCCCCGCACACTTGTACTATCCTGCACACACTAGGGACAATTTACAATTTTATCCAAGCCAATTAGATGACAAGCCTGTACTTCTTTGGAGTGCGGGAGGAAACCGAAGATCTCGGAGAAAGCCCACGTCACGGGGAGAACGTACAAACTCCATACAGACAGCTCCCGTAGTCGGGATTGAACCCGGGTCTCCGGCACTGTAATGCCCCTGTCCCACTTAGGAAACCTGAACGGAAGCCTCTGGAGACTTTGCGCCCCACCCAAGGTTTCCGTGCGGTTCCCGGAGGTTTTTGTCAGTCTCCCTACCTGCTTCCACTACCTGCAACCTCCGGCAACCCCCTGCAACCTCCGGGAACCGCGCTGAAACCTTGGGTGGGGCGTAAAGCCTCCAGAGGTTTCCGTTCAGTTTTCCAGAGTGGGACAGGGGCATAAGGCAGCAACTCTACCGCTGTGCCACCGTTACCGCCCTCAACGGTATTCATTTTGTTTGAGAGATTTGCTCCTTTAGTTTAGTTCAGAGATTCAGCGCAGAAAACAGGCCACCGAGTCGGCACCGACCAGCGAACTCTGCGCATTTTAACACTATCCGACATGCATGAGGGACAATTTACAATTTTACCAAAGCCAACAAGCCTGTATGTCTTTGGAGTGTTGGAGGAAGCTGAAGCACCCGGAGAGAACCCGTGCAGGTCACGGGGAGAACGTGCAAACTCCTTGCAGACAGCACCCGGAGTCCAGAACGACCCTGGGTCTCTGGTGCTGTAAGGCAGTAACTCTACCGCTGTGTCACCGTGCTGCCCTTGTTGTGAATCTAATTGTCGCTTCAACAATGTTCAACACGGCGTATACCTTTCTCACAGACCACTTGAGGCACTCAGTTCCAATTGTGAAGAGAGATTCTGGTCACGTTATTATACATAAAATTCTGACTGATAGGTCCACAGAGTTTGGTGTTTTCCATGAGGTTTTTGGTACCTTTTTATAAGTGGACTGCTGATCTCCATGTCCTTCTGCATCTGACAATGAAAGAAAACGCACAAATAGACAATAGACAATAGGGGAAGGAGTAGGCCATTCGGCCCTTAAAGCCAGCACCGCTATTCAATGTGATCATGGCTGATCATCCCCAATCAGTACCCCGTTCCTGCCTTCTCCCCATATCAAGTCAAGTTCAAGTTCAAGTGAGTTTATTGTCGTGTCCCTGTATAGGACAATGAAATTCTTGCTTTGCTTAAGCACACAGAAAATAGTAGGCATTTACTACAAAACAGATAAATGTGTCCATATACCATGATATAAATATATACACACATGAATAAATAAACTGATAGTGCAAATAACAGAAAGTGGTTGGTAATAATCAGAGTTTTGTCCGAGCCAGGTTTAATAGCCTGATGGCTGAGGGGAAGTAACTATTCCTGAACCTGGTTGTTGCAGTCTTCAGGCTCCTGTACCTTCTACCTGAAGGTAGCAGGGAGATGAGTGTGTGGCCAGGATGGTGTGGGTCTTTGATGATACTGCCAGCCTTTTTGAGGCAGCGACTGCGATAAATCCCCTCAATGGAAGGAAGGTCAGAGCCGATGATAGACTGGGCAGTGTTTACTACTTTTTGTAGTCTTTTCCTCTCCAGGGCGCTCAAATTGCCGAACCAAGCCACGATGCAACCGGTCAGCATGCTCTCGACTGTGCACCTGTAGAAGTTAGAGAGAGTCTTCCTTGACAATCCGACTCTCCGTAATCTTCTCGGAAAGTAGAGGCGCTGATGTGCTTTTTTGATGATTGCATTAGTGTTCTCGGACCAGGAAAGATCTTCAGAGATGTGCACGCCCAGGAATTTGAAGCTCTTGACCCTTTCAACCATCGACCCGTTGATATAAATGGGGCTGTGGGTCCCCTGATTCCACTATTTATAAGAGCCCTATCTAGCTCTCTCTTGAAAGCATCCAGAGAACCTGCCTCCACCGCCTTCTGAGGCAGAGAATTCCACAGAGTCACCACTCTCTGTGAGAAAAAGTGTTTCCTCGTCTCCGTTCTAAATGGCTTACCCCTTATTCTTAAACTGTGGCCCCTGGTTCTGGACACAAACTATCATGTGTTTGTGTATTCATGCCTACTATATTCTGTTGTGCTGAAGCAAAGCAAGAATTTCCTTGTCCTATCTGGGACAAATGACAATAAACTCTCTTGATTCCCAGATCCTTGTAGCGACTGAGGAAGGGTCCTGACCCAAAACGTCGCACATCCTTTTTCTCCAGAGATGCTGCCTGACCCGCTGAGTTAGTCCAGCACTTTTTTTTGGTGATTCTAAAATCGTCTGTGCATAGATTCATTTTGTGAATCGCCTCAGTCTCCATCCCTGATTTGTTTATAATGTCATAATTTCAAATTGGACGGATTATTCTATTTTTCCAGGCTCAGATAAAGACTGAGCGTTTTGAGCTTTTGAGCGTTTTGTAGCTACAGGTAAAAATGTTTTTGAAGGGCTCTTTGTGAGCCTCAGAGCCAATGATTTAGTCATTGGGGAAACTCCAGGGATTTTAAGAAATATGGCATGTTAATATATTTTATCCTGCCCTTGTGCAACATTCTAGTGCTTCTGCTGCAGAGTGCGGTGTGTGTTTTGGATAAGAAAGTATGGAAGGTCTTTAAGATATTGCCCTCTGGAGGCAAATGGGGGAAAAGGTGTAAATAATTTAATCTCCTCTTATTTTTACGATTAAAGCAAAGGTATCATATGTCAATTTGATGCAAGTTATATTAATGTGAATTGCTTAATATACTGTCATATAAATCACTAGGTAGACACAAAATGGGGGGAGTGACTCAGCGGGAAAGGCAGCATCTCTAGAGAGAAGGAATGGGTGACGTTTCGGGTTGAGATCCTCCTTCAGACGTTTCGACCCGAAACGTCACCCATTCCTTCTCTCCAGAGATGCTGCCTGTCCCACTGAGTTACTCCAGCATTTTGTGTCTATCTTCCATTTAAACCAGCACCTACAGTTCTTTCCTACACTTATATAAATCACTCTCTGAGAGATGCTGATTTATTGATAAAATAATAGATGAGTACTCCCAATCTTGACTGTAGGCCTGCAGCCTTGCCTAGTACTTTGCCTAGGATGTAAGTAATGTTAATAGCTTTTACAATAGACCAATTGGTACCTGTAATCATAAATATTTTACCAAAAGCATTGAAAGTCATAGAATCATACAACATGGAAACGGGCCCTTCGGCCTAACTTGTCCACGCCGACCAACATGCCCCATTACACTAGTCCCACCTACCTGTGTTGGCCCATATCCTTTCAAACCTATCCTATCCATCACCTGCCTCTTAAATGTTCCAATAGTATCTGCCTCAGCTACCTCCATCAGCAGCTCGTTCCATACACCTACCGCCTTTTGTGTAAAAAAGAAAAAAGTTACCCCTCAGGTTCCTATTAAATCTTTCCCCCCCCTCACCTTAAACCTATGTCCTCTGGTTCTCGATTCCCCTTACTCAATGCAAAATATTCTGTTCATCTACCCGCCTATTCCTCTCAAAATTTTGTACACCTCTACAAGATCACCCCTCATCCTCCTGCGCTCCAAGGAATAGACTCCTGGTGACCGATGATTAATGAAATAAAGACTGATGTCTAAAATATACCGTATCTCCATAGAATCTGTTGGTGAGACTTATTGTGACCTGATTGCATTTAATTCTGAATTAATCTGGTAAATTAAAAATATGACTTAGTATTTATAAAGTATCTCTTTCCTGGGGCTATATATAGTGGTTAGTTCTTGTTCGAGGAAGAGTATTTGATGCATTGTGTGCAATGGATTTAATTATTTGCTTCCTGTCTTGTTTAAAACACGACCCTAAAGATACAAAAAGAAGATACAAAGTGCTGGAGTAACTCAGCGCGTCAGGTAGCATCTCTGGAGCACATGTGTATGTGTTGTTTTGTAGCAGTGTGTGTCTTTATCTGTACCCCAGAGATGCTGCCTGACCTGCTGAGCTACTCCAGCACTTTGTGTCTTCTTTTCTATGAATCGGCACCTGCAGTTCCATGTATCCCCTTCACGTTTGTGTGCTTGGAAATAGCATTGCTATTCGCTGAAAACGTCGTTGGCTTAAAGCGCAGAAATTTGATCGAGTGCCAAAATTCTGTTACATTTTCAATGAACATAATACAGCAAATTTTTATTAAAGAGATTTATATGAGTACCGGCCTTTATTTGCATTCCAAAACTCCTTGGTGATGGGAAGGGTGTAATTGGGAGCGTGGAGAATGATTTGAAGGCGTTAAGTTCCAATTATCTTTTGATAGGCACAAAATGCTGGAGTAACTCAGTCGGTCAGGCAGCATCCCTGGAGAACATGGATAGGTGGCGTCTTGGGTCAGTCTGGAGATACAGCACGGAAACAGGCCCTTTGGCCCACCGGATCCGCGCCGACCAGCGATCCCCGCACACTAAGACTATCCTATACACACTAGGGAGAATGTACACATACACCAAGCCAATTAACCTACAAACCTGCGCGTCTTTGGAGTGTGGGAGCGTGTACAAATTACATGCAGACAGCACCCGTAGTCAGGATCGAACCAGGGTCTCCGGCGCGGTAAGCGTTGTGAGGAGCGGCTCTACCGCTGCGCCACCGTGGCCGCCCTGAGTTCTGACCCAGATTGTTGCTTATCCACGCTCTCCAGAAAATCTGCCTGACCTGCTGAATTACTCCAGCATTTTGTGCCTGTCTTCAGTATGAACCAGCATCTGCAGTTCCTTGTGATTGAAATTGTCTTTTGTTGATATCTTGCAGTGAGTGCAATAGCAACCGAGACTCGGTGCTTTCTTACACCAGTGATCGTAGTAGAAGCTCCTATCTGGGAAGCGATGAGATGGGATCAGGTGAGACTTTCTTCCAAGTAATCTTATCACTTTTCTGTTGCAATCGCAGTAGCAATTCTGTGCCCGAAACTTAACAAACTTATCATTTGGGTTGGTTTTGACCATAAGTTTTAAGACTATGCAATAGTGACTTGCGTTCAGAAGAGGGTATCTGCCAATATTTGCATTTGTAATTGATGTTAACTCTGCCACATGCTGTTAACCACAGTGTATCTTGTCTTAATAGTGTATTGCTTAAACTAAAACATCTAGATTTATGGAATGGAAAACAAATTTGCCCCCCAATGGTTTACATTTACTTCACATTTTTTTTGCATGGATTTTGATGTTAGCCAATTTTATTTTCACCACAGAAGAAGCTGAAGTCACTTCCACCTTTATGTTCTAGGAGCCAGAATTTGGCCATTCATATCCACTGACTTGGCCTCTAGAGCCTTCGGTGGCAAAGAATTCCACAGATTCACCACCCTCTGACTATGTTTTGTTATGTAATATTTGTCAGAACCTGGTGCTGTGGCGTGGCTGTTAATGTTTTCTAAAGTACAGTATTATCTCCACGCTGCTGAAAACTCTCTCTCATTGGGAATAGAAATGGGGAGACCTCTCACATGCCTCCACAGTCCTTGGTGGGAATCTCCAAATATTGACTGACCTCTGGGTGCAGATGCTGCTTCCCATTTTGAGTCCTCGAGGCTCAATTGTTATTTTGACACCAAGTGCTGGAGTAACTCAGCAGGCCAGGCGGTGTCCCTGAAGGAACATGGCTAGGTGACGTTTCAGGTCGAGACCATTCTTCAGACTAATGAGTGTGAAGAAGGGTCCTGACCCGGAATGTCACCTGTCCACGTTCTCCAGGTATGCTGCCTGATCCGCTGAGTTACTCCAGCACTTTGTGTCTTTGTTTTTTGTAAAGCAGCATCTGCAGTTCCTTGTTTTGACATTCTTCCTTATTTTGACCCCTTGGCTCTTGATACCCGAACTAGGTGGGACTCCATCATTGGTCTTCATTCTTCCGTGCTCGAATATAGGGCCTCGTCTGCCTAATCTTTACTCGTACGACAAACCTAACGTCCTGGCAAACAAATTTACCACAAAGTTAACTTTTTCTCTACATTTTTCTGCATGGATTGTGATATTAGCCAATTTTACTTCAACCACAAAAGCAGCTGAAGTCACTTCCACCTATCTTGCCCCCTCTAGTTTTATGTTTCACTCCTCTCCTTTTCTGATGCCCTTTAGTGGTGAATCTTTGCTGCACTCTCTCTCTGTCGCAAGTGTATCAGCGGTGTTGCAGTTCCAACTCTAAGCTGTGTTCCAAATGCAGACTCCACCAGGATCTAACAACGAGACATCTCTATTCCCACAACAAGGCCTTCAAATAATTTGCCTCCATAATGTCTGCATGTTAACTCCATGTGCTTTGTATGTGAGGCAACCAAGGTCCTGCTGAACACCAGCACATTATAATCTCTCACCATTTATAAAAACACTCTTGTCTTTCTATTTTTATGCCAACATGGATGATCTTGCCTTTTTCGTCACCTATTCCTTCGCTCCATAGATGCTGCCTCACCCGCTGAGTTTCTCCAGCATTTTTGTCTACCTTTGCCTTTTTCCATGTTATATTTTACCAGCCATATCCTCTTCCATTCATTCGACCTATTTTTCCCCTCTCTAAAACTCCACACAACCCACATCGTGCAATAATAGCAGCCCCGGAGTGTAAGTTTGTGAAACTAGTATCTTGGGGGCATTTTCTATCACGACCGTCCTGTATATCACATGAAGATGACAATCAGATCGTATCTTTGCCAACTGTTGTAATTTTATTTTAGCAAATTATTTTTTCTTCTCACTTTATAAAAGGGGATGAACTTCCTTGCGACATGAGGATTCCTCTTCATAAACAGGACAAATTACATGGTTGTCTCGAACATCTCTTCAATCAGGTACGGATAGCATAACCATTCATGTCAAATTACGCCTCTTACACCAAGTTGTCACCCTACAACGGTACTTCATTGTCAAGTGTATCTCTAAAACTGAAAACTATAACTAAATTTGCTGAAATCGTATGAACATAGAAGCAAAAACAAGTTGCCGATCCTGAACAGCACCTTGCGAACCATCACTGGGTGGCTTCAACCTACTCCAGGCGAGCAGCTCCCTGTACTGGCAGGCATTCCACCTGCAGGGATCCGAAGACAAGCAGCAACTCTGGCACTATCTCGTCGTGCCATGAACCAAGATCACCTCCTCCATCAGGCTATCAGCAGAGTGCAGAGGCCACCCCGACTGAAGTCCCGTCACCCCTTTGCTCCACATGGGAAACAACTCCTAGCATCCATCCAGCCAACTGAGCCAAAAGCACACTGGATAGCCACCAAGTGGTCACAGGAGTGGAAGGCAACCTCATCTCCATCACACAGCTACATCTCTTCACCAGATAAAAGCTGTCCAGGGTCTGACCTCCCCAGAGGAGCATGGGTAAAGCTCAACAGACTTGGTACTGGAGTTGGGCGTTTCAACGCCAGCGTGTGGAGATGGGGGCTCCCTCCGCCAGAGCCCAGCCTGTGAATGCGGAGCAGAACAACAGACAGCCAACCATGTCATCTCTGGGTGCCCGCTCTACCACCCACCAAATGGAGCTCAGGGCCTGGCAGACATTGACGCAGAGACAACAGCCTGCCTGCTCAATGCCCGGCTTGAGATCTAACTATTCCTTTGGTTTATGTTTCATTCGCAAGAAGAAGAAGAAGATGTGTAACAAAGTACAGTGACATTTTTGTTTGCAAACAGATCAGTGACAATCCTACATGAGGCATATCATACTCAGTCTAAGAGTGCTCCATAGCAGCCTACACTGAGTCAGAATGCACAAGAGTCACCGTGTTTTTAACGCCAACTTGGACTCTTCAAGTCTGAGCTTTTTAACGAAAAAATGTTTGGGTCTTAGCTTGGCCATCAAGGCCCGTTGTCCTGGAGACGGCACTGGGTCAGTGTAGCAGGGGCCGGCCTGGCCCTGCAACATGTCTTTGCTTCTATGTTTATACAAAACTAGTGTTGGTGACGTGTATGATTTCACCAAATTTAGTTATAGAGAAACAGCGCGGAAACAGGCCCTTTGGCCCAACGTGTCCGCGCCGACCAGCGATCCCTAGCCCACACACACTGGGGACAATTTACATTTATACCAAGCCAATTAACTCACTATGTGGGAGTGTGGGAGGAAACCGAAGATCTCGGAGGAAACCCACGCAGGTCACGGGTAGAGGGTACAGCCAAGCACCCGGAGTCAGGATCGAACCCAGGTCCCGGGCGTTGTAAGGCAGCAACTCTACCACTGTGCCACCACATCGTTCTAAATTGTGATCCCTTTGCTTGACTTCTTCCAGGTGGATTCACTCGACGCACTTCTCAAGGGCTCAGTTATGGTCAAGGCTTTTGAAGAGACAAATGACATTAATACAGAATATAATGTACAAGGTAACGTATGCATTTGTGATAAAATAAATAATGATTATTCCTATCTCCTAGTTTGAATGTTGCATTTAAATGTTAAAGACTCTTACTTCTCCATTCGCATCTGTCTTTGCAAATATTTCCTAATTTGGAATGTGTGTTTAAAAAAAAGATTATTTTGGCTGATGTCTTGAAATATAGGTTTAGGTTTAAATTTAGTTTTATTATTGTCACCGGTGCTCACCGGAACTGTGAAAAGCTTTGTTTAGCAGGCTATCTAAACAGATCAGGTCTACTGTACATGAGTACAATCAGGTAAAACTCAAGTACGATAGGCAGAGCAAAGGGGAAGGTGCAGGATATAGTTCTCAGCATTGTAGCGCATCAGTTCTAGAAACCGATAGAGGTCCAATGATGTAGATGTGAATCAGACGGTACTCCAGCTTATGGAAGCTTATGATTAATGCTTGTTTAGTATTTTTGTTTTCAAATGAGTGCTGAATTATTTTACATGGATTGATGTTCCTGTGTCAGCATCAACGATTAGAAGGGTCTCGACCCGAAACGTCGCCAATTCCATCTCTCCATAGATGCTGCCCCTCCACCCTCAACGATTACTAAGTTGGGGGGGGGGGGGTGAAAATGTACTACTTAATGCGGTGAGCAGTCTGAAATGTGGGGCAGATCAATGGGGGCAAATGTTCTTGTCCTTTGGTGACCAAGATGAGTTTTTACCAACGATACAATTTCCATTTCATGGCCAGCATTGCTGATGCTTGCTTTCTGTTTTTGATTTCAACTTTAATCACTGCATTTCGTTACTGGGGGTTTCCACATTATTGGTCAAAGATATGGTTGCAGTGCACGGCACAGTGGCGCAGCTGGTGGGGCTGCTGCCTCTCCGCGCCAGAGCCCCTGGTTCGATCCTGTCCTCGGATGCTGTCTGTGTGGCGTTTGCACTGCAACGGCGTAGGTTTCCTCCTGCAACCAGGGGCATGCGGGTTTACAGGTTAACTAGCCTCTGTAAATTGTCTCCTGTGTGTCGGGAGTGGACGTAAAAGTGGGATAGCAGAATTAATGTGAACAGGTTACGGATTGTCAGTATGGACTTTCCATGCTGTTTCTTTCAGTCAGTCAGTATAATTATATTACTTATCACTTGCCAGGATTTGTCCTGCACCCACCAGCTTTCTCTCACTCTACTGCAGACAGTCTGAAGAAGGGTCCCGACCTGAATCATCACCTACCCAGAGATGTCTGACCCACTGAGTTACTCCGGCACTTGGCACTTATTTTTTGTAAACCAGCATCTGCCGTTCCTTATTTCTCTTAACTACGGTTCTACCATTCTCAATTAGAATTAGTGTTAAATGTAACATGGAAACATAGACAATAGGTGCAGGAGTAGGCCATTCGGCCCTTTGAGACAGCACCGCCATTCAATATGATCATGGCTGATCATCCAAAATCAGTACCCCATTCCTGCTTTCTCTTCCCTCCTCTCCAACACTCTCCCCTCCCATTTCACCCCTCCTCCCCACCCCTCCTCGCCTCTCCTCTCCTCTCCTCTCCTCTCTTCTCCTCTCCTCTCCATTCCTCTCCATTCCTCTCCAATCTTAAAGATATCGGAGTCAAGGGATATGGGGAGAAGGCAGGAATGGGGTACAGATTGTGCGTGATCAGCCATGATCACATTGAATGGCAGTTCAGACTCGAAGGGCTGAATGGCCTACTCCTGCACCTATTGCCTATTGTCTATTTCTCACCATATCCCTTGATTCCATTAACCAAAAGAGCTACATCTAACTCTCTCTTGAAAACATCTAGTGAATTGGCCTCCACTGTCTTCTGTGGCAGAGAAACCCACCTTTTCGTTTTATAGCAATTGAGTTTGCAGCAAAGCTCAATTTCCCATCATGTACAGCATTGGTGCCCCAATAGATGACGTGTTGCTTACACAAGTATTGTAGCTCTCTAACGTAAACATTCATGAAAGTTATTGAGGATGTTTTGGTCACTGATTTCTTGAATCTCTTTAGAATTTCAACAGAAGGTTGACCGGAACATAAAATGTAGAAGTATCATCCAAACTAACGTGCAGGAAGACCCGTGGAACTTGCCTTGTTCAATCAACGCTCTGGTGGACAATGTACAAGAGTATGTGGAAGGTCAGTGATGTATTTGCTATGAATTACTGGACCAAATGTTGCAGTCTGGCCATTCAGTATTTTTGATCACAATTTTAATGATGACCGCATAAATGAACCCATTCAAATAATTTTTGCACACTTTCAGCTTTTTGGTGCCATACGGCATGATCACGTTTATCCAACATTTTCCATGTCACCAACCCCACCAATTCATGTTACATTTCCCCAGTGTATCAAAAGATTCACCAACTCCTCCTTAATATGAACAGTCACATTTGTCACATGTGCAATTGCCCAGTGAAATTCTTTTTGCATATATTACACATATACTAAACAGGCCCTTCGTCCCACCGAGTCCGCGCCGACAAGCGATCCCCGCACATTAACGCTATCCTACACACACTAGGGACAATTTACAATTATACCGAAGGCATTTAACCTACAAATCTGTACGTCTTTGGAGTGTGGGAGGAAACCAAAGACCTCGGATAATACCCACGCTGGCCACGGGTTAACGTACAAACTCCGTACAGACAGCACCTGGAGTCGGGATCGAACCCGGTTCTCTGGCGCTGCAATCGCTGTGAGGCAGCAACTCTGCTGCTGCACCACCATGCATGTTATTCTTTAACTTTGAGTAGATGCCTGCACTTTGGGATCTGTGGGCCTTATGCCGTAGAGTGCCGCAATTTCCAGTAACTAATAATCTGCGTTTTTATAGCTAGCGTGTATGTGGTCTACCACAGGGCCAAAGATGTCTTACGACTGGGTGGAAGTTTATAAATAGGCTGGCATCATTGGCAGGATAACATTATTATATTTTAAAAGTGTTTGTGCAGACATTCTGCGCGGAATTATACGGCAGTGTCCTTTTATTGGACTGCTACGTAATTTATATTGCGATTATTTTCTTGCGACTTTGCCAAAGTTATGAGAGCGTAGACTTTTTGCACCATTCTAAACTACAGCGGAGAAAATTAACGCTGAGCAGACCAGTGATCCCACAGAAATAATGCAGTTTGACACCAAATGATGAATTATGATCACAGCTGCACAATTCAGATATTAGAAGAGATCTTTGCGATATTATTTTAAATGCACACTGCCGCAAGTGTATATTTCCTAAATTTAAAATCACACATTCAAAGGAAAAGGGTGGCACACTGGCACCGCTGGTAGAGCTGCTGCCTCACAGGGCCAGGGACCCAGGTTCGATTCTGACCTCTGATGCTGCCCTTTGTGGAGTTTGCACGTTCTCCCCGTGACCGCGTAGATTTCCTCCGGTTTCTTTCCACATCCCAAAGACGAGCGGGTTTGTAGGTTAATTGGCCTCTGTAAGTTGCCCCTAGTGTGTTGGGAGTGGGATAACATGGAACTAGTGTGAAGAGGTGATCGATGGTCGGCATGGACTCAGTGGGCCGAAGGGCCTATATCCAGGCTCCACTTCTAAACTCTAAATCTAAATCAAAATTCATTCCATGACATTAAACAGTTGTAAACACCGCCAGACAGTGAAGTAAAACCCAGCTGCTCTAAACCACTCCATCTTCCTGCCCTGTTATTCCATTCCCTTCATTATTCTTCATTGTTTTCCTTTGCATGTTCAGCCTTCCCCTCTTCTCCTGTAGGATTTACCCTCCCACTGTTGTTCATAAGACATTGGAGCAGAATTAGGCCATTTGGCCCATCATGAATGCTCCACCATTCAATCATGGCTGATCTATTTTTCCCGCTTAACCTTATTCGCCTGCCCTCTTCCCCGTGACCTTTGACACCCTTCCTAGTCAAAACATGTTCCCGATGTTGGGGGAGTCCAGAACCAGGGGCCACAGTTTAAGAATAAGGGGTTAGAACGGAGACAAGGAAACACTTTTTCTCACGGAGAGTTGTGAGTCTGTGGAATTCATTGCCTCGGAGGGCGGTGGAGGCCGGTTCTCTGGATACTTTCAAGAGAGAGCTAGATAGGGCTCTTAAAGATAGCGGAGTCAGGGGATATGGGGAGAAGGCAGGAATGGGGGTACTTATTGGGAATGATTAGCCATGATCACATTGAATGGCGTTGCTGACTCGAAGGGCCGAGTGGCCTACTCCTGCACCTATTGTCTATTGTATATTGTTTCCCATGTTATGCTTCTGTCTTGTCATACGCTGTTGCTCCAGTTTATTCTGGCAACTCTGCATGCGCCTTGACTAGGTCATTGTATTTAATCTTTCCGAGCCGTGAAAGCAACTGTTCCAATATTGAATAAACATGCCATTGCCAACTAATTTCCGAGATGTAAGATCTGGGCACTTCAGTAACCGCTGTATACTTCTTTCCACAGATGGGAAGAATCAGTTACTTCTGGCTCACCTACACTGTACAGGTAAGAGGTGGTCTCCTCAGAAATGAGTGAGAGTCACAGTCACACAGCATGGAAACAGGCCATTCAGCTCAACTTGCCCACAACGACCAACACGCCCCATCTACACTAGCCCCATTCGACTATGGCCAATCTGAGCAGGCTCATTGGCAAACGTTTCTTGCTTTGCTTTGTAATTCATTTTTGACTTTGTTCCCTTCTGTTGCAAGGATTGTGTTCAAAAGAACTCTGGTTCTTAAAAGCTAGAATAATAGACCGGTCGATTGCAATAATAAAAGCACTGTGCACAATAAGTTGCTAATAGCATTCTTAAAGATTGCAGATTATAGTTCATTGTAAATAAAAACAAAATGACTGAACTCCAACTTGTAGCCTTATCCTACAGTGGAGCGGTCTGAAAGGAACTATTTTCAATTTAATAAAATCTGACTGTATTTTGTAGTATAGTCACCGCACCCAATTGTAACAATATTTGCAAGTTATCGTAAGTTTTAGACAAACTGCAAAGTTAGCAATTAGCTACAACTTTTCAAATAAATTGTGATTTCATGTTTCTAAGGTGACAAAGTTGCTGTCCTGTGTGACTCAAATTCTGTGATTTAGATCAGATCAGACATCTTTTATCATATGGAAGTTGGGAGGTCATATTAGAGTTATATAAGATACTAGACGAAGTGCAGACCCCCCCCCAATGGTGTGGTCCCGCAATGCAATATTCCACCACTCACCCGTTCCCCCAACGCAACTGAAGCCGTTCCCGAATGTAAGATTCCAGCGCTCCCCTGCCTCCCTCAGTAGTGGACTTTAAAAAAAAATTCCAATTGCACCTCTCCTGCCCGCTGCAGCAGTTCCCTTGCAATACCAATTGGCCCTTCCCCTCCTGTTGAAATATCCCATTGAGGTGAAAAGTTCAGTGTTCCTGTCTTGCAACTTCGTATCGATGTGTGTTGGAAGCTGGGAGGCAGGATTTTAACAGTAAAAATCTTGTTAAAGTTGGCATTTTTAAAGCTTTAATCGCGAATAACTTCGGAAATATAGGTGAAAATGCGATGGGTAGATGTTTATTTCCACCACGGGAAACATGCGAGTCGGATGTGTGAAAATGGGAACGATGTGGCCTAATGTTTGGAAGAAGATAGGAATTAACCAGATTGACACAGAGACACGTAGTGGGCACAAACACAAGACCTTTAGTTATAGATAGATGGATAGATAGAGTGATAGATAGAGTGATAGACAGAGTGATGTCTAGAGTATTGTATTCAGTTCTGGGCACCATGTTATGGGAAAGATGTTGTCAAGCTGGAAATGGTGCAGAGGAGACTTAGGAGGATGTTGCCAGGCCTCGTGGGCCTGAGCTATATGGTGCGGTTGAGCAGGCTGGGATGCTTCTTTGGAGCACAGGTGGATGAGGGGTGATTTTGTTGAGGTGCAAAATTTCATGAGTGGAATAGATCAAGTAAATGGAGTGGATTGAGTCTTTTGCCCAGGGTACGGGAATCGAGAACCAGAGGACATGGGTTTAAGGTGAGGGGGGGGGGGGGGGGAAGATTTAATAGGAACCTGAGGGGTAACTATTTTGCACAAAGGGTGGAAGGTGTATGGAACGAGCTGCCAGAGGAGGTAGTTAAGGCTGGTACAATGACAACATTTAAGACGCATTTAGACAGGTATTTTGATAGGATAGGTTTAGAGGGAAATGGACCAACAGCAGCCAGATGGGACTAGTGCAGATGGGACCTGTTGGTGTGTATGGGTAAGTTGGGCCGAAGGGCCTGTTTCCAAAGAATTGCAGTTTATGTTAACTTTCAGAACAAGTTATTGGACATCGTTTTCTGCCATCGACTAATGCAGGTATATATCATTAATACTTCTATCGACAGAAACAGATTCTGATCTTGAACTCACCATTTTCGTTATACTAGTTTGGCAGTTAGTGAGGGGCATTCTGAGTTCCGCCACACAATACCCTTTCATAAATAAGCTTCATAAGTAGAAAGTATAAATCTTTCATATACAATTCCTGGCAGTTTATTTGGATAAATTGAAGTTCTCTTCAAGTTTAACTGACATTTTTGGTCAAAGTGAGATTGCGTTATGCTTCCCCTCCGCCCCGTAGGAAAGCGGAGAATTCTAAATATGAAAAGAGCGTGCTTTATATGATTTAGTAGAAGTGGTGATTCACTCATTTTATTTGGGTAGTCAGCTTCCCGAAAATGTCTGTGGTAAAAGTTGTGTATATATTTTTTTCAAGATTTCTGAGCCTTGTTGTAAACAAATGTCGCTCAACCAACCGGCCAGCCATTCATTCAACTTGTAGTGTTTCCTGAAATACTCTCGGCAGTTTGTGGAGCTTTGTACTCGATGCCTCTGGAAACAGGTATCCCTGTGTGGTACACAGACTAGATTCTGCGTCCACCCACTCACGGGTAATTTCACTTGAAATTACGTTGGAATCTTTTGGTGCAAAAAAAAATCACTAGAAACTTTTAAAAAAGCACATCTTGCCATGGAGTCTTACAGCATGGAAACAGGCCCTTCGACCCGACTTGCCCACGACGCTGACCAAGATGTCCCATCTACACTAGTCCCACCTGCCCATGCTGAATTAAGGGTTTGGACACGCTAGAGGCAGGAAACATGTTCCCGATGTTGGGGGAGTCCAGAACCAGGGGCCACAGTTTAAGAATAAGGGGTAAGTCATTTAGAACGAAGACGAGGAAACACTTTTTCTCACAGAGAGAGGTGAGTCTGTGGAATTCTCTGCCTCAGAAGGCGGTGGAGTCCCGTTCTCTGGATGTTTTCAAGAGATAGGGCTCTTAAAGAATGCGGAGTTGGGAGATATGGGGAGAAGGCAGGAACGGGGTACTGACTGGGGATGATCAGCCGTGATCACATTGAATGGCGGTGCTAGCTCGAAGGGCCGAATGGCTTACTCTTGCATCTATTGTCTATTGTCTATTGAATAACATCAACTCAACTCAAGTGCGACACTAATTCCTGATTCCGTTTCTCTCCACAGACCTGGAGTTGCAATTAAGACGGGATGTTCTCTTCTGCCAGAGTCTTGTCGCAGCCATCTGCAGCTTTTCCGAGCAGTTGTTGGCTGCTTTGAACCACCGATACAACAACAATGGGGAGTATGAAGAGGAGAGCAAGGAGGCCAGTAAGAAGTGGCTTGAGCAGATAGCTGTTACTGGTACCCTCCTCAACTATCAGTCACTGCTTTCCCCCACTGTGGTACGTAAGGGAGAGGTCAAATACAAACCACCATTTTCCGTACCCCACCGATAGGGTGGCCAACTTTCTCACTCCCAAATGAGGGACAAAAGGTCAAAATACGGAACAAATTCCCGGCGTCAATTCGATGACTGACTCGGCCGTGGCTGGGTGAATGAGGAGTTGGCCCGGGTGCTGGACTGCACACAAAGCCCAGCCGGCGGGCCAGCTGAGGAGTTTTGGCCCGGGGGCCGCTCGCAAAGTCCGGCACCCCGTCCAACTCGTGAACCGATGATCAGCCATGTGAAAGAGGGGTGGTGGTGTCGGCGGTAAGCGAAGGTTTGAAGGTCGGACAGCTGGCCGGGCTGCCGACCAACGGGGCCACGGGCGAGGCGCTGCTGCTGCTGCTCTCCATGGGCTGCACCACGTCGGGACGGGTGAGCCGGGGCCGGACGCGGCGCTCTGACCTGACAGTCCCATCGAGCCGAGTAGTAGCAGTCAAATACAGGACAAGGGCGGTCCCGTTTGGGACAAACCAATTTAGCCCAATATATGGGATGTCCTGGCTGATACAGGACAGTTTGCAACCCTACCCACAGAGTCATATGCTGCATGGAAACAGGCCCTCCGGCCCAACTTGCCCGTACTGACTAAGAAGCCCCAATCTACGCGAGTCCCATTTGCCCGCAAGTGGCCAATAGCCCTCTAAACCTTTCCTATCCATGTACCTGTACAAATGCATTTTAAATATTGTTATACTACCTGCCTCTACTACCACCTCTGGCAGCTTGTTACCATACGATACGATAGAACTTTTTTTTCTCCCAGGAGGGAATTTGGTCTGCCAACAGTCATAAAACAACAAAATTAAAGAGACGTGAGGAAAGTCCAGGATTGGGGATGTGCAAGGAGGGGGGAGAGGGACTGGGGGAGAGGGGGGAAGGGGAGTCAGTGTACCCCACGACCGAAGGGGGAGAAGTTGTACAGTTTGATAGCCACAAGGATAAAGGATCTCCTGTGGCGTTCTGTGCTGCATCTTGGTGGAACCAGTCTGTTGCTGAAGGTAGACAAGAGTCTGAAGAAGGCTTTCGGGCTGAAACGTTGCCTATTTCCTTCGCTCCATAGATGCTGCCGCACCTGCTGAGTTCCTCCAGCACTTGTCTACCTTCGATTTTACAGCATCTGCAGTTCCTTCTTGAACTGTTGCTGAAGGTGCTGCTCAGGTTGACCAGTGTGTCATGGAGGGGGTGTATTGTCCAAGATGCTCCACAGTTTGAGGAGCATCCTCCCCTCCAAGACCATCTCCGGTGGTCCTACCAGAAACGCACAACCCTCCGAGTGAAAAAATTGCCCCTTGATTTCCTATTAAATCTTTCCCATCTCATATTAAACCTATGTCCTCTTGTTCAGATTGCCCGTTTCTGGGTAGAAGACTGTACATTTACCCTATCTATATCCCTCATTATTTTATGCGCCTCTATAAGATAAATAAACACGTGACAATAAACTAACCTAAACTGGTGGTGCAGGCTCGAAGGGCCGAATGGCCTACTCCTGCACCTATTTTTCTATGTTTCTACCTGGATGTTCTTCCACATCCTTGTGTCCTTTATAAAAGACAAATATGTGATGCTCTAAATCGTATTAAAATAATTTAGTGAACAGGACTGAAGTGTATTGAAGTCGTTGATTGATGGATGCACGGGCCAGATGCATGGTTGTGTTCTTTTGCTTCTGGAGTCTGGGTATTTTTAGTTTCTGTCAGTTAATGATTGCCATTTTAATTCTGCACAGAAAGAAGAACGCATCATGTTGGAAGACACCAAGGTTGCTTTGTCCGATCTGGACTATGTAACATTCCACTTTCGATGCCTGGAGCACGAATACCCAGTAGCAAGTAAGCGTTTAGTACCTTTACACAACACGTTGATGATGATTACTTGGAGCTCAGTGGCGCGGCGGTCGAGTTGCTGCCTCTCAGCGCCAGAGACGCGGGTTCGATCATGACCACAGGTGCTGTCTGCGGGGGGTTTGTACGTTCTCTCCGTAACCGCATGGGTTTTCTCCGGGTGCTCCGGTTTCCTCCCACGCTCCAAAGATGCGCGGGTTGCAGTCAAGGGGAGAACGTACAAACACTGTTCAGGCAGCACCCAGTGTGGGGATCGAACCTGGGTCTCTGGCGCTGTGAGGCAGCAACTCTACCGCTGCCCCACCGTGCCACGATAAATCCCCTCCCACAGCGTATTGAGACAAAGCATGTCATTGGTCTTTGCCTTGTGATAGTGAAATATTTGCAAGCTGATAGTTTGAATGTGATTTTTTTTGCAGATAACTCTGTCACTTATCAGGTCGACGGAAGCCGGCAAGCGCTGAAGGTTATATTCTTCCTCGACAGTCATGACTTTGCAACGTTGCCTTCTAAGTTTCAGAATGGGGGAAGTTTAAAGCTGCACGCAGTACTTTTCACTCAAGGTATTGACATTTATTTATTGCTACAGTCTTCCTTCAGAGCAAGAAGTAACAATCCTACACACTCTCCAATGTCCTAAATGCTTAGTTGTAAGGAATGCCCTTGATAGGAAACTTGTTGGTAACTTTTTCTCTGAACATCAGTTAGACCCGTTAGGACTTGCAGTTCTCATAGTTGTTTCCGATAAGCCGTCCTTTAAGCTTTGACAGGATCCCGTCTTGTATGTAAGTTTTCTTCATCGATCTGTTTCCTGGTTATTCTTCATGGCAGGTTATAGTCAGAGTTGATTTGAGGCAAAATACAGTTTTGATAGTAAGGTGGGTTAATTGCCATATGTATCGACAAGGGAAGAATTAAATCCTTATTTACGGCTGCACAACAGGCCTGTAAACAGTAGGCAACACATAATACACAAGAAAATCAATATTGGAAAGACGTTGTCAAGTTTGAAAGGGTTCAGCGAAGATTTGCAAGGATGTTGCCAGGACTCGAGGGCCTGAGATAGGGAGAGGTTGAGCAGGCTGGGACTCTATTCCTTGGAGCGTAGAAGGATGAGGGGCGATCTTATACGGGTATATAAAATCATGCAAGGAATCTATCGGGGAGACGCTCAGAGTCTCTTGCCCAGAGTTGGAGAATTGAGAACCAGAGGACATAGATTTAAGGTCTTCTTCTTGCGAATGAAACATAAACCAAAGGAATAGTTAGATCTCAAGTTTCTCAAGTTTAAGGTGAGAGGGGGAAAAAGATTTAATGGGAACCTGAGATGTAACTTTTTTACACAAAAGGGTGGTGGGTGTATGGAATGAGCTGCTGGAAGAGGTAGTCGAGGCAGGGACTATCGCAACGTTAAAGAAACATTTAGACAGGTACTTGGATAGGACAGATTGGAAACATAGAAAAATACGTCTCACCCATTTGGCCCTTCAGGCCAGCACCGCCATTCAATATAATCATGGCTAATCATCTAAAATCAGTACCCTGTTCCTGTTTTCTCCCCATTTCCCTTGATTCCTTTAGCCCGAAGAACCAAATCTAACTCTCTCTTGAAAACATTAGTTTAGAGGAATATGGGTCCAAAGCAGGCAGGTGGGACTAGTGGAGATGGGGCATGGTGGCAGCTGTGGGCAAGTTGGGCCGAAGGGCCTGTTTCCACACTGTATCACTCTGACTCTTTGACTCTAATAAATCAATAACTCCAATACTAGTGCGTGCATGATGACTAAATTCATTAGTGCAATCAAAGACAGTCCATTGTTCATAGTTCAGTTAGTGTTCAAGAGCCTGATGTCTGTTGGGAAGAAACGTAGAAGATAGGTTCAGGAGGAGGCCATTCGGCCCTTCAAGCCAGCACCGCCATTCATTGTGATCATGGCTGATCGTCCCCTATCAATAACCCGTGCCTGCCTTCTCCCCATATCCCTTGACTCCACTAGCCCCCAGAGCTCTATCTAACTCTCTCTTAAATCCATCCAGTGACTTGGCCTCCACTGCCCTCTGTGGCAGGGAATTCCATAAATTCACAACTCTCTGGGTGAAAACGTTTTTTTTCCACCTCATTCTTAAATGACCTCCCCTTTATTCTAAGACTGTGGCCCCTGGTTCTGGACTCGCCCAACATTGGGACCATTTTTCCTGCATCTAGCTTGTCCAGTCCTTTTATAATTTTATATGTTTCTATAAGATCCCCCTCATCCTTCTAAACTCCAGTGAATACAAGCCTAGTCTTTTTAATCTTTCCTCATATGACAGTCCCGCCATCCCAGGGATCAATCTCGTGAACCTACGTTGCACTGCCTCAATCACAAGGATGTCCTTCCTCAAATTAGGAGACCAAAACTGTACGCAATACTCCAGACGTGGTCTCACCAGAGCCCTATACAACTGCAGAAGAAGGTCGCCAGAGGAAAAAACATTTTTGCCAAGAGCAAAACAAGAGTTTGTTGTTAAACTAGAAAGGGTTCAGAGATTTGCGAGGATTTTGTCAGGACTCGAGGGCCTGAGCTATAGGGAGACACAGGAGAATGACTGGGGTCATCTTGTAGAGGTGTATAAGATCATGAGAGGAATGGATAGGGTAAATGCACAGAGCCTGTTACCCAGAGTAAGGGAATCAAGAACCAGAGAACACAGGTTTAAAGTGAGGGGGGAAAGATTTAATAGCAACCCATGGGGCTACTTTTTACACTAAGGATGAAACGAGCTGCTGAAGGAGATAGTTGAGGCAGATATTATCACAATGTTTGAAAGGCATTTGGACAAGTACATGGTTAGGAAAGGTTTAGAGGGATGTGGGCCAAACGTAGGCAGATGGGACTGGTGTAGATTGGGCATGTTGGACAACTGGGCCGAAGGGCCTGTTTCCACGCTGTATCACACTAAATAAAACAAATTAAAATTGAAGAGAAAGATCGAAGTTCAATCTTGTGATTCAGTTATGGTTGTCTTGTTGATTTATTGCTCTTTGCTGTTATTCTTGAAAGATTCTAGTGTTGTTCATGATCAGTAGTTTTGTGTGTGAACTTTATTTTAATCACTCACAGCAAAGCCAGGACAGGGTTTTCATTTTATTTTCAATGTTATTTTCTAATATTTTTCTATAGCTCTCGAAGGTCCGTGTTGTTCAGACAATGTGATGGCAGAAGAATTTCAACAACAGATCAATTTAGCATCTCTTGATAAAGTTAAATATTATCATCGGAAAGTCAGGTGAGCTTATTATCTGCTGAGAAAGATTTTGGGGGGGAAAACCCCAGATATTTGTAACCCGTTTAGTTTGTTGTTGAGATACAGTGCGGAAACAGGCCCTTTGGCCCACTGAGCCCGTGCCGACCAGCGATCCCCGCACACTAACACACACTCACGCACGCACACATACACACACGCACACGCACACATACTCACAATTACACGCGCACACACACACACACACACACACACACACGCACGCACACTGATACACACATGCACACACACACGCACACTGACACACACACACACACGCACGCGCGCGCACACACACACACGCACACACACACACGCACGCACACTGATACACACACGCACACACACACGCACACTGACACACACACTGACACACACACACACACACACACACACGCACGCACACTGATACACACACGCACACACACACGCACACTGACACACACACACACACACGCACGCGCGCGCACACACACACACGCACACACACACACACGCACGCACACTGATACACACACGCACACACACACGCACACTGACACACACACACACACACTGACACACACACACGCACGCGCGCGCACACACACACACACACGCACACTGACACACACACACACACACACACACACGCACACACACACACACACACACACGCACACGCACACACACACACACACGCACACTGACACACACACACACACACACAACAATTTACAATTTTACCAAGCCGATTAATTTACTAACCCGCACGTCTTTGGAATGTGGGAGGAAACTGAGCGCCCGGAGAAAACCCACTCAGGTCATGGGGGGGAAAGTACAAGCTCCGTGCAGACATCACCTGTGGTCAGGATCGAACCTGAGTCTCTGGCTCTGAAAGGCAGCAGCTCTACCGCTACACCACCGTGCCGCCCAAGTCTCCATGAGGTCATTGGTTCCAGGAGCAGATAGGCCATTCGGCCCATCAAGTATACTACGCCATTCAATCATGGCTGATCTGTCTTTCCCTCTCGACCCCTTTTGTCTTTTTAAAGACCCAACTCTTGTGAATGTGTTCCCATTAAACCCAGCCAGGATCCTGTTCAGCTTTATTATTGTCACCTGCAAAAAGCTTTATTTTGCATGCCATCCAAACAGATCAAATAATACTATACATAAATATAATCAAACCGTGTGTAGAGTCCCTCTCATAAGGGAAAGGTATAAAGTGCAGAATATAGATCTCAGCATTGTAGAGCTCCCGTTCCAGAGACAAGGTCTGAGGTCTGCAGTGGGGTAGAGGTGAATTGGACAGTCATGGGCCTGTCCCACTTAGGCAATTTTTTTAGGCAACTACAGGCGACTAGTTTGTCACCACATGTTCGCCGGGAGTCGTCTCTTCCGTCGCGCAAACAGTCGTAGCGTCTTTCTGGTGACAGTGGGTTTGGCGCCAATGAGCGTAGCTTGACTTCTCCTGACGTAGGTGATGTCGTGGGTGGTTCGGCGACCAATCACAGGCAGTTGCCTAAAATATCGGCAAGTGGGACAGGCCCATAACCCTCTCGTACTAATTCTAGATCTGAAGCAAACTTAATGCTGCATCTACATTGGGGTTTTGTAAAGGAGTTTCCATTAGAAAATCAAATTGCATTCTAAGATTTTGATCTTTCTGCAGGGCATTCTATCTCGAACGGTCGAATTTACCCTCTGATTCGTCTGCCACAGCTGTAAAGATCAACAGGGTAAGATGCTTCTGTAGAGCAAACAAACTCTTGTATTGTTCACTGAATGACTTGTCCCCTTTTGGATAACTAGTGTTAAGTGGAGTGTCAGGTTAACCATTGCCATACACCCTGTTTATAAATCCTCAGAAGAACTCAAAGTGCTGTCTTGACTCAGAACGTCACCTATCCACGTTCTCCGGAGATGCTGCCTGAGCTGCTGAGTTACTCCAGCACTTTGTGTCTTTTTTGCGAGTTAACCAGCATCTGCAGCTCCTTGTAAATCCCCTGGTTTGTCTTAAGATATTCGTTGTTCATAATTCTGCAAAATCTGCCTCTCTGTCCACAGCTCTCGTCTTTGAAGGGTTTTGGCCCGAAACGTTGCCTATTTCCTTCGCTCCCTAGATGCTGCTTCATCCGCTGACTTTCTCCAGCACTTTTGTCTACCTTCGATATTCCAGCATCTGCAGTTCCTTCTTAAACACTCTCGTCTTTGACTTTACTGTGCTGTCATTTAACTCCTCCATTTAGCTTGCATCGGCACTTTTTGCAATGCCAAGAGAGCCAGTCCTGTTTCGAGGCAAACCTAGAGAATAGGGCGGGAGAGAGAATGGCATGAACAAACATGCTGATATAGGTGGGAGGAGGTTGTAATTCAGTTTTATATGAAATAAACACTTTTTGGGTTTTAGTCGACCCTGTACAGTGCAACAATGAGCGTGACGGAAAATGTAAATACAGCAAGTTGCAGATGCTTGAGTCATGAACAAAGCACAAAGTGGAGGGAACGGATAGGTGACATTTCAGATTCGGACTTTTCCTCAGGCTTGACACAAAAAGACGCAAAGTGCTGGAATAACTCTGCGAGTTGACGTTTCGGATCAGGATCCTTCTTCCTCTGAAATGCCACCGATTGAAAGAATGTGAAGAGGTGACGTTTCTGGTCGGAAACCCTGCTTGGTCTGAGGAAGAATCCCAACCCGAAACGTCACCTATCCATGTTGTCCAGAGTTGCTGCCTGGCCCGCTGAGTTACTCCAGCACTTGTGGCCTGGACAATGATGATGACGGTGGTGGTGGGAATGAGAATAGGGGATTCAAGTCCAGTGGGATTCATTTACTCAGTAAAATGGTAACATCTGCAGTCTTGCTTTCTTTCAAAATGCACAGTTGCTGCGACCGCTGAATGCATTGGAGGAGCTGCAACGACTCATGGAACTGTACATCAATCCCAAAAATGCAGCAGCCGTGACAAATGTGAGCGGAAATGCGTCTGGAGTCGCGGTGCTGCCAATATCCTCGGAGCTGTGTAACCGGCTTGGAGCCTGCCAAATGGTCATGTGCAGCACTGGCATACAGAGGTAACTCGTGTCTTTTCAGTCCGCACAGACCTGCCGTTAAAGTTTAAGGGCCTGTCACGCGCACCAGACGGCTGTGCTGACGCGTGATTTGCGCGCGACATCGCGCATCACGACGTGTTGACCTAGTTTACACATGATGCGTAAATGAGGCTCAAATGACGGCCAAGTGGGACAGGCCCTTTAGTTCAGTTTAGAGATACAGCGCAAAAAAACAGGCCCTTCGGCCCACCAAGTCCGCACCGACTAGCGATCCCCGCACACTAACACTATCCTACACACACTGGGAACAATTTTACATTTATACCAAGACAATTAACCCACAAACCTGTACGTGTGGGAGGAAACCGTAGATTTCGGTGAAAACCCACGCATATCACGGGGAGAACGTACAAACTCCGTACAGACAGCGTCTGTAGTCAGGATCGAACCCGGGTCTCTGGCGCTGTGAGGCAGCAACTCTACCGCTGTGCCACCGTGCCCCCGATGCATGTTATGCAGCTGGAATGCTTAAAAGTAATTGCAAACCTTCGGTATCGGAAACCATTGGTGTCTGGTTTGCTAGAACAGATACAATGGTGAAATTAATCCTCATGGCTGGCCTACACTTCATTAATAACAGTCCTCATGGTTAGTGTTCTATTATATAAACCTAGTGACCCACTGCACTCCCTGGTTAAATGTGTAGTTTGAAGATGGAGCTTGGAAGCTGGCCCTTCAGCCCATCGAGTCCACGCTGACCATCGATCTCCCGTTCATTCTAGTTCTACGTTGTCCCACTTTCCCACCCGCTCCCTACATGCGAGGGGCAATTTTACAGAGCCCGATTAAACTACATCCCCACATGTCTTCAGGAGGTGGGAGCAAACCGGAGCACCCGGAAGAAACCCAGTGGGTGACGGGGAGAACGTGCAAACTCCACTTAGACAGGATCAAACCCAGGTCATGATGGAACCCAGATCTTTTAGTTTATTTTTAGAGGCACAGCGTGGAAACAGGTCCTTCGGCCCACCGAGTGCGTGCCGCCCGACAATCCCCCGTACACTCGTTCTACCCTACACCCCAGGGACAATTTGTGGAGGCCAATTAACCCAGCGAATCTGCACGTCTTTGGAGTGTGGGAGGAAACCGGAGCACCCGGAGAAAACCCACACGGTCCCGGGGAGAAGGTACAGATCCTGTACAGACAGCAGCCGTAGCTGGGATCGAACCCGGGTCCCTGACGCTGTGAGGCAGCGACTCTACCACTGCGCCACCCTGATGGCGAGTGGAAGGAAGCACCCAGATGATACCCACATGGTTAAAGAGGGGGAACTAGCAAATTGCCCACAGACAGCACAGGACATCCGAGTATAGACCCTGCTCTGCCCTGAGGCAGCAGATTGAATACAACACTGCTCAGCAGAAGGTGGGAAATTGGATTTGAAGTTTACTTTAGCACAGTGGTAAAGATGCTGGAGCAGCAACCAGTGTTCTGGATGGTTGATCCAGGGATACAAGTTTGAATCCCACCAATGTAGTTGGGGGTTTAAATTTGAGTCATTAAACCAGCCTGGAATTAAAATCTGGTGTCGGTAACACTGACCAGGACACGACCAGATTGTCATAAAAGCCCATCTGGTGCACTCATGTTCTTCGATGAAGGGAATCACCCGTCTGGCATGTCCGCTGCAGACCGCCAAACGTGGTTGACGCTTAACTGTTCGAAGATGCAGCGTGGAAACAGGCCCTTCGGCCCTCCGCGTTCGTGCTAACCCACGACCACCCGTACACAAGCGGCTATTAACGGGACGAGGATGGAACCCGGGTCTTAGTTTAGTGTCGAGAAACAGCGTGGACCACGGGCACTCTGTGCCGACCAGCGATCTCACACACGCACACACACACACACACACACACACACACACACACACACACACACACACACACACACACACACACACACACACACACACACACACACACTAGTCCTATCCTGCACACTAGGGACAATTTGCAAACCTACACACCTTTGGAAAGGGGGAGGAAAACCCATGCGCTCACAGGGTGAACATGCAAACTCTGTGCAGACAGCGCCCGTAGTCAGGATTGAACCCAGTTCTGTGGTCCTGTAATGACGCAACGTTACAGCTGCGCCACCCCCATAATTGATCGTCTCATTAAACCTTTTCCTAAACATGTTCCCGTCCAAGTGTCTTTTAAAAGCTGTGATCGTCCATGCCTCAGCTGCCTCCTCCCACCAGCTCCTTCCACATACCCACTGAAAAAGATTCCCCGATTAAATCTTTCCCCTCTCTCCTTAAACCGCTGTCCACTTGGTTTCTCGATTCCCCAACTCTGGGTAAAAGTCTGTGTGTGCATTCGCTCAGAGGTTACTTTAATGGGTCTGAAATGTTAATTTTATGCAGGAGTACTTTGAGCGTGTCTCTGGAACAAGCAGTCATTTTAGCGCGGAGCCACGGGCTTCTACCGAGATGCATCATGCAAGCCACAGACATAATGCGAAAACAGGTAAAGCCTTCAAATATCTGTTTCAGTTCAGTGTAGTTTATGGTCACCTGCACCGAGGTACAGTGAAAATCTTTTGTTGCGTGCTAACCAGTCAGTGGAAAGACAATACATGATTACAATCGAGCCATCCACAGTGTACAGATACATGATAAGGGAATAACATTTAGTGCAGGATAAAGCCAGCAATCATAGATAGTCTGAAGGTCTCCAATGAGGTAGATAGTAGTTCAAGACTGCTCGCTGGTTGAGGTAGGATGGTTCAGTGGCCTGATGACAGCTGGGAAGAAACGGTCCCTGAATTTGGAGGTGTGCGTTTTCACATTTCCATATATCTTTAGCCAGATGGGGGGGAGAGGAGAGAAGAGGGATGCGACTCGTCCTTGATTACGCTGCTGGCCTTGTCGAGGCAATGTGAGGTATAAATGGAGTCAATGGAAAGGAGACACAAAATGCTGGAGTAACTCAGCGGGACAGGCAGCATCTCTGGAGAGAAGGAATGGGTGACGTTTCGGGTCGAGACCCTTCTTCAGGCTGGTGACGGGAGTCGGTGGGACGGAGATAGAATGTCGTTGAAGACAGTAAGATTGGCGGGAGAACTGGGGCCTGGGAGGGGATGGAGAGAGAGGGAAAACAAGGGCTACTTGAAGTTGGAGAAGTCAATGTTCATACCGCTGGGGTGCAAACTACCCAAGTGAAATATGAGGTGCTGTTCCTCCAATTTGCACTGGGCCTCACTCTGACAATGGAGGAGGCCCAGGACAGAAAGGTCAGATTGGGACATCTGTATCCGCTGCTCCAGAATAGGACGGGGAGTTAAAGTGCTGAGATCAGGTAGGTTAAGATGGGACTGCGCTTGGTCTCAGTCCAGTTCGCTTGGTTCCAGGTGTCAACAGGAGTTGACATCTGGAGCAGCGGATACAGTAGATGAGGTTGGGGGAGGTGCAAGTGAACCTCTGCCCCACCTGAAAAGACTGTCGGGGCCCTTGCATGGAGTCGAGGGGGGAGGTAAAGGGCCAGGTGTTGCATCTCCTGCGGTTGCAGGGAGGTTGGTTTGTTTGATGGTCTGGGCTGCATCCACAATTCTCTACGATTTCTTGCGGCCTTGAATGGAGCTGCACCCCAACCAAGCTGAGACGCATCCCCATAAAATGTTTTCATGCGGCGCCTCTGTAGAAGTAAGTGAACTCAAAGCCTGGGCCGCCAGTTCCAAATACAAGCAGCCAAGCCCCACAATCTGAGTGGTGTTTTTGTGTTTTTAATATTAAAAAAAATAAAAGCTAATAATTGGTTTTTATTCCTCCAGGGTGCAAGAGTGGAGAACTCTGCCAAAAACCTCAAGGCAATGGATCAGATGCCCCAGTCTGTATCAAGGTAGGCTACAAGTTTGTTCACTGGTGTATTTATGTGTGAGGTGTAGCAGTTATGCCTGTGGTTACTTGTATTTCAGCCAGAGCTAACAGACGAGCATTTCAGCATGTTTGCATCCAGTTTGTTATTGGGAATGTAAAAATATTTCAAATGGCAGACAGGATTTGAAACATTTTAAGGTGCTATTTCCTGTCCAGTACGTGCACTAATTTGAAGTCAAACGCACGCCTTCCTGTCCGGCAACCGTTCGATCCGATTGATTTGTGAGGATGTTGCCAGGACCCGAGGGCCTACGTTATGGGGAGAGGTTGTACAGGCTGGGACTCTTATTCCTTGGAGCGCAGGAGGATGAGGGGCGATCTTAAAAGGTGTACAAAATCATGAGAGGAATAGATTGGGCAGAGTCCCTTGCCCAGAGTAGGGGAATCGAGAACCAGAGCACATAGGTTTAAGGTGAGGGGGGGAAAAAATTTAACGAGAACCTGAGGGGTAACATTTTCACACAAAGGGTGGTGGGTGCATGGAACGAGCTGCCAGCGGAGGTAGCTGAGGTAGGAACTAACGCAATGTTTAAGAAACGTGTCTATGGAATTCTCTGCTTCAGAGGGCGGTGGAGGCAGGTTCTCTGGATGCTTTCAAGAGAGAGCTAGATAGGGCTCTTAAAAATAGTGGAGTCAGGGGATATGGGGAGAAGGTAGGAACGGGATACTGATTGAGGATGGTCAGCCTTGATCACATTGAATGGCAGTGCTGGCTCGAAGGGCCGAATGGCCTACTCCTGCACCTATTGTCTATTGTTTCGACAGGTACATGGATAGGACAGGTTTAAAGGGATATGGGCCAAACGCAGGTAGGTGGGACTAGTGTAGACGGGACGTGTTGGCAAGTTGGGCTGAAGGGCATGTTTCTACGCTGTAACACTGATCTGTGTTGTAAGACTCTATGACACTCTTGGTATAGCAGGTGCGAGAATTCCCCCTGAGCAAAGGCACAGACAACTAATCGGTTTACCATCATGGTACACTATCTCCATTTCTCTCTCTCCCCACCTGTCAGCTCTGACACAATTTGACATACATCCTCCATTGATCAAACACACAATGCTGCCCTCACCCAGTCCCACACTGCCACTGCTCTGATCTGTTCTTAGTTTCCCTTCCCCAACCCTCAGTCTGAAGAAGGGTCTCGACCCGAGATGCCACCTATTCCTTTTCTCCAGAGACGCGGCCTGGCCCGCTGAGGTACTCCAGCGCTTTGTGTCTATCTTTAGTATAAACCAGCATCTGCAGTTCCTTCCAGTCTATCCGCTTTTACTTACCTGGCCATGGAGGGGAACCAACCTGAATGGTTCACCTCCACCTTTGGCACAGTTAATGCTGGAGACCTGAAGCATGGATCTTGGAGCTTTAACAAGCTGCCAACCCACTACATCATTCAATAACGCCCCCTGCTGCCAAGCACATGTTCCTGATTCTCCACCTCTCTCTCGTAACGTTTTTGATCTCTTATTTGTCACACAATCTGTCTTCTAAAAAGCAGCCGCAATTTTCTTCAGTTAAATCTTCAATTCAATGCCTTCATCAGATATTCTGTACATAAGTACAATCAAGTCAAACTCAAGTACAATTCACAAAGGTGACGATATAGTGTGCAAAATATAGTTCTCAGCGATGACAATGGACAATAGACAATAGGTGCAGGAGTAGGCCATTCGGCCCTTCGAGCCACCACCGCCATTCAATGTGATCATGGCTGATCATCCTCAATCAGTACCCCGTTCCTGCCTTCTCCCCATATCCCCTGACTCCGCTATTTTTAAGAGCCCTATCTAGCACTCTCTTGAAAGCATCCAGAGAACCTGCCTCCACCACCCTCTGAGGCAGAGAATTCCACAGACTCACCACTCTCTGTGAGGAAAAGTGTTTCCTCGTCTCCGTTCTAAATGGCTTACTCCTTATTCTTAAACTGTGGCCCCTGGTTCTGGACTCCCTCAACATCGGGAACATGTTTCCTGCCTCTAGCGTGTCCAAACCCTTAACAATCTTATATGTTTCAATGAGATTCCCTCTCATCCTTCTAAACTCCAGAGTGTACAAGCCCAGCCGCTCCATTCTCTCAGCATATGACAGTCCCGCCATCCTGGGAATTAACCTTATAAACCTACGCTGCACTCCCTCAATAGCAAGATGAAGGTGCATCAGTTCCAGAGACAAAATCCAATGTCCGCAATAGGTGAGTCGGACAGTACCCTAGCTTATGGAAGGACCGTTCAGAAGCCTGATAACAGAGGGGAAGAAGCTGATCCTGAGTCTGGTGGTGCGCGCTTTCAAACTTCTGCATCTTCTGCCTGATGGGAGCAGGGAGAAGGAGGAATGACCGGGCTGGGTGCAAGTCTTTGATTTAGTTTTGAGTTACAGCATGGAAACAGGCCCTTCAGTCCATCTAGTCCATGCCGACCAGCGATCCCAACAAACTAACGATATCCTACACACACTAGGGACAATTTTACAATTATACCAAAGCCAATTAGCCTACAAACCTGTACGTCTTTGGAGTGTGGGAGGAAACCGGAGCACCCGGGGAAAACCCACGCAGGTCATGGGGAGAACGTACAAACTCCGTTCAGACGGTACCCGTAGTCAGGATTGAACCTGGGTCTCTGGCGCTGTGAGGCATCAACTCTACTGTTGGTTGCTTTTCTGAGGCATGGTGAAGTGTAGGTGGGGTGTCTGCTCTCAGTGATGGACCCTGGTTGCAACATCCACAACTCTCTGCAGTGTCTTGTGGTCTTTGGCAGAGCTGTTCCCAAACTGAGCTGCCATGCCACCCCGACAGTAAGCTTTTTATGGTGCGTCTGCAGGAGTTTGTAAAAAGTATATTTCTTCAGTGGATAAAAGATTGTAAACTCGCAGATAGACACAAAATGCTGGTGAAACTCAGCGGGTCAAGCGGCATCTCCGGAGAAAAGGGAGAGGTGATGTTTCGGGTCGGAACCCTTCTCCAGCCTGAAGACTTCCGGTACCGTAGCTTCTCCAGTCTGAAGAAGGGTTACGACCTGAAACGTCGCCTATTCCTTTTCACCAGGGATGCTGCCAGACCCGCTGAGTTACTCCAGCACTTTGTGTCCATCTACAGTATAAACCAGCATCTGCAGTTACTTCCTGCGCATTGTAAACTCGCAACTCCCTTCACTTTTCTCCTAGGCTTTACAGTCTTTGCCAGCCGCCTTCGGATGGAGATCTATGAAAGATGCTTTGCTGCGGATTCCTGATCCTTCAGAGAATTGGAGCTGCTGGGATGTGGTCAACTTGTGGCGTCTGTGTTTCGTTAAACCAAGCTCTGGCGTGTCTACGTTTGCACAGTAATACAATAGCGGTGTTGCAAGCTGCATTGGGACTGGAGTCGCTTCATGTACATCCATTTATATCAAGCTGGTGGTGATCAAGCTGTTTGACCTCCTCTGCCAGCTCGTGGATATTGTGGTGTCATCAACCTATATAACAGCTATTGAAAAGAACCATATCGTTGTGGATGGGACATGCATGAGATGGTTCAGGTTTTACTAGCTAATGACAATGTGTGTGTGTGTGTGTGTGCACGTACTCCCCTGACACCCACCATTACTCCCCTTGCCCCTTCTTCATGTCTTGCAATGCTGCCAATTGCAATGACGATATTGGTTTTTACAATATCAAAAAACTCTGCCTAGAAGTCACTGAAATAAAAGCAGAATTAAATATAAATAGGTCGCTGAATTAGCTAGACCATATTCCAGCTATTCTACAATTTTTAACCAGCACAGGTCCACCACCGATTTTCCTGTACCCTCGGTTCCAAAGCCTTACCCGTTTTGCCGGAACAATAGAGGTCGCGGCCTCCGAGAGGAGTTCCAGAGCCCCGGGCCGCAGGGAACAAATTCGGCCGCGGAAGTCCCAATGAGGTCGGGATCGGCCACCTGACCCGGCCCAAGCCTCACATTTTTGGGGGGACTTCTAGTGGGGGGGGGGGGGGGGGGGGGTCAAGTGCATTCTTGTAATTTTGTCCGGATTCAAGGAGGTGCCGGGTCACCAGTTGCCGGCAAATCAGTGGTGGACCCGTAGCTGTAACATAACGTACACTTGCATGGAGCTGCGATATTGTCCACACAGCCATATACTGTGTAGCTGCAGGAATCAAGTCTGTTTAGATGGGTCGAGATCTATCCTGCTACTGATTCCAATTTTAGTCAAGCAATTTTAAACTTGCTGCACTGTAACACATCCCTAGTTTTAAGCCCTTCCAAGGCAGCAGCACCGAATACCATAAACCTGGACTTGCCCGAACTGTACCTGTTCTTCTACTGAATTAATACTTTAATTCCCCATGTACTTCTAAAACAGAACAATACCTGCGTAAGTCAAGAACTCAAGTGCAACACGACAGTTAATCTCTTATAGCCCTTCTATATAGAATTACAATTCAATTATGAAACAAAGCCCCTCAAATTTCTAAAACCACGGCAGAAATGTTTCACACATTTGGCTAAAATCTGAAGAATCCCACTCGTGAGTTTTCGAGCGATGTCACCGAGCACTGGGGTGTCTTGGTGGATGGAGCCACTGGACAGTCTTGGTGGACGGATCCATCTTGTCAGCACTGATAAAGACGTCCATTCTTACTGAGGGAGAAATCACCCATGTTAAATTATTGACCGTTTTATTTAAGCCATCTGTGACAAATGAAGAAAAGTTGTCCAGGCATGAAAATACAGCGGTGCATATCATGTTTACATCCGAGCGGAGATCTTAAATGCTTCTTAAATAGTATATATTCACACAAAATCTGTTAACTGAACTAATGGAAGATAAATTGAACTCGGGGGCTTGAGAGGAGTAGGAAGACTATTATTTTTCCAACAGTCTATGGCAAGTATTATTTTTGCTGATATTTAGGGCAGAATTCTACAACAACTGTGTGAATTGTTCTAAATGATGCCCTTTGTGTCACAGTTGAGTCAGGGGACTTGCACGAATTTTGATTTTAGTACTAACTTTTAAAAATCTGTGGTACATTTGCACATTGCATTCATGTTGAAACTGATGGGCAGAGCTCCATGTTAAAGCCCTTTTTAACAGTGCCTTAAAAATATAGAAATAGCTCCGACAATTCAGTTGCTTTTTCTTTGAGTACAATTTTGTTCAAAGCTAACACGGTAAATATTTTATCACATTTAATCTATTTTTTTACATTGTAAGATATTTTCAGTTGCATTTGTTTTTTAAACCACGCTAACCATTTAGCTGGCTGGCAGATGCTGTCTTGGTGGAGTTTGCGTGTATGTGCTTTTAAATTGTGGATGTGAAAGTTTTGCTTTAGGTTCAGGTGGGACGACGAGGGAAGTAGGGTAACAAATATTTAATCCTGACACCGAGCTATTTTCTAATGCTTATCAATCGGTATCCTGGGGTGTCTATAATCTAGAAAATCATAAGTTCATAAGATCATGAGATAGGAATAGAATTAGGTCATTCGGCCCATCAAGTCTATCCCGCCATTCAATAATGGCTGATCTATCTCTCTCCTAACCCCATTCTCCTGCCTTCTCCCCATAACCCCTGACACCCGCACTAATCAAGAATCTATCTATCTCTGCCTTAAAAATGGATAGAAGCAAAATGCTGGAGTTAAGGACCTGTCCCACTTTCATGACCTAATTCACAACCTTTTTTACTCGTGGGCATTTTTTACCATTCTAGAAAAAACGCCCCGACCTACTTGATACCACGAGTACCTACGACTAGCATCACGACCTACCTACAGCCTCCTACGACCTCGTGACGACCATGCTGCGAGTATGAGTCGAGGGCAAACTCGGCAGAGGTCGTGAATTAGGTCGTGAAAGTGGGACAGGCCCTTGACTAAGCGGGCCAGGCGGCATTTCTGGAGATAAGGAATAGGTGATGTTTCGGATCAAGACCCTTCTTCAGACTTTGAAACAAAACGTCACCTATTTCTTTTCTCCAGAGATGCCACCCGATCCGCTGAGTTACTCCAGCATTTTGTGTCGACCTTCAGTGTAAACCAGCATCTGCAGTTCCTTCCGACACATCTAGGAAATGGAACTTTGTTTCAAACCAATTTCACCGCACTACAAGTTCAAATTGCAGTTGAGTAATATCAACCTGACCCAAAAAAACATTGACCAAAATGGTTGTAAATAGACACAAAATGCTGGAGTAACTCAGCGGGTCAGGCAGCATCTTTGGAGAAAAGGAATGGGTGACGTTTCGGGTCGAGACCTTTCTTCAGGCTCATGTTAGGTCGCAGTTCAGCCGTGCTTGTGAAAAATCTAGAATTGTAGTTTCCCAGTGTTGAGAATCTCAGACCACTCGTGTTTTATCCTTACATTTGTAGAACATTTCTGTTTATCTCGTCTGTGTGTCTTCAGTGCCGTTTTAGTGTAGGATCTAGTTAACTTGGTTCTGTGCAGTTCTAAGTGGAGAATTTGCTAGGACAACTTGGTGAGACTGTACAGATGGAATAGTGCAATATTTCATTTATTTTTCCTCCTTAATCCTCTCCTCCCTTTTTTTTTGTTGTGGTTACTTGAGTATTCTTGCGATGTGTGAATAGGTGCCAGGATGTGCTTCAAGTGAGGCAGGTGACCAAACCCAGGGTGTGATCTAAAATGGGGACTGATGTCTGACTTTACTTTGGGGCCATTGAAATGTCTCTGTTTGTGTATAATTTCCATCAGGGCTTTTCCGCCAGACAGAAGTCTGTATTTTATCCCCTTCACTGCTGTGTTACATGGTCTTTAATAGACTCGGGTTGGACACCAGACTGGACATTCTGGACTTATTCTACACATCTTGAAATAAGAAGCAATTTTAGCTCCGATGTCTAATTTGTGCTCCTCTCTCCCAGTCCCCCTCATTACACCTTTTACCCCTTGGTTTACTGTGTACCAGATTAAAATTCCGAACTTGTTAAGCAAAAGTTTGAATCGAGACAATTAAAGATTTTGTTTTTGGCACGGATAGATACTTTGGCAATCTCACATATACTGAAGCTTTGTCCGTGGCTGACAATTGACAATTTGAGTGTATTCAGCAGATATAGAATTATCCTGTGAGTTTGCATTCAAATGTAGTAATCCACTGTTTACATGTCTGTTAAAATGCAAAATTGTGTACATAGTTGTGTGTCCAATTTTAAAATGCTTCATACTGCGCAGAGAGTGCTGTAGTTATTCCGAGTCTTGCCTCATTCTTGTTTACCAGAACACAGCGACTGTCTAAAACATTCAGGATCATTAATGCAATTGCATTTCACTTGAAGTCCTAGAAAGTCCAAAATAGGTTGCACCTCTCCTGTGGAAGTTGTCAGTTCATACACTCATTAGATCATAAGTGATAGGAGTAGAATTAGGCCATTTGGCCCATCAAGTCTACTCCGCCATTCAGTCATGGCTGATCTATCTCTCCCTCCTAACCCCATTCTCCTGCCTTCTCCCCATAACCTCTGACACCAGTACTAATCAAGAACCTATCTATCTCTGCCTTAAATATATCCACTGACTTGGCCTCCACAGCCTTCTGTGGCAAAGAATTCCACAGATTCACCACCCTCTGACTCTTAAAACTAAGACAATCATTTTGCTTGATTTAGATGAAGGAAAGTACAAAGCTCTTTACAGCTACTGTCATTACCAGTGCAATACTTCAAATACCACAAGGAAGAGGTGCACTTTCATCCAATGACTTAATACAATTTGACACAAAGCTGGTATAATGCTGGTAACCATTGTTTTGCTAATGTAAATAAATTAGGTTTGTGATGTAGTTTTTTAAAAAAAATTCTACATTGTACAGAAAGTTTGATTAATGTTATTTTATTGAAATAGTTTAACCTGCTAGGCAATAAATTTTTATTTACGTTTTGACAATTGTCTGCCTTAATATGTTTTTTTGTTCATTTACTAATTGGGCTATAAAATGATTTCCACCAAGCTTACTATTCCAAGCATGTTACTTGGCTGCGATTGGGTAATATTCCTGTTTAAATGTCCAAATTAAAAAATATTTGTACAGCAAAATATAGTACATTATTCTTGCATGTTATCTAGAGGTTTGGTTTAGTTTAGAGGTACAGATTGTAGCAGGCCCTTTGGCCCACCGAGTCTACGCTGACCAATGGTTCAACATCATCATCATCATCATCAACGGGCACGGTGCCTTACAATGCCGTGTACGACAGTGATCGCAACTTCTACTGAAGTGTGGGTGGCCGTTGGCTCGCTAGGAGCTCTTCCGCCCTTTGACAGGTCTTGTTTTTGGTCCTGCTGGGGGTCCACAGGTGGGGGAGATCGTTTATCCGACCAAAGAGCAGGTAGCACGAGATTACATGGTACCCGTGGGGGGGGGGGGGGGGGGGGGGGGAGGAACTCCCCACGACCTGATTTAACTATTCACACAATTTCTATGTTGTACCATTTTCTCATCTACTCCCCACGCATCAGGGGCAACTATTTTTACTGAGACCACAAACCCGCACATCTTTGGGCTGCGGGAGGAAACCAGAGCACCCGAAGGAAACCCACGAGGTCACAGAGAGAACGTGCAAACTCCACACACGTCAACACCCGAGGTCAGTATCGAACCTGGGTCTCTGGTGCCTTATCCCCATCATCCTTGACACCCATACTAATCATGAATCTGTCAATCTCTGCTTTAAAATTACTCACAGGCTTGGCCTGCACTGCCGTCTGTGGCAAGGAATTCCACAGATTCACCGCCCTCTGACTAACGAAATTCCTCCTCAACTCCTTTGTAAAGGTACGTCCTTTTATTCTGAGACTGTGACCTCTGGTCCTAGACTCTCCCACTAGTGGAAAACATCCTCTCCACATCCACTCTATCCAGGCCTCTTGCCTCTAAAAGCCCCTTTGCTCCCTACGTATTGAAAAGCCCCTTCAATGCCTCGACATGTGATCCATATCCCTTCATTACCTGCCTATCTAAACGCCTCTAACGTATCTTCCTCCTATCTTACCCCCGGCAACACATTCCTGGCACCCACCACCCTTACCTTAAAAAAGAACCAATGCCAGGCGCATCTCCTCTACACTTTTCCCTCTCTCACTTTAAAACTTTGGCCTCTTTGGGGCAAAAATGTCTGTGGCATTTCCAGCCTGGGGGAGCAAGGTTCTGACTGTCTCCCCTAATCCCTGCCTCACACAATTTTCTGTATCCTCAAATAACAATATAAAAAATGTGGCCTTTTTGTGCTGAAAGAATCCTTTGTTTCTCCGATAGAACAGACGAGAGATTTTTATTTACATTTTCAACGTTTGCCCTATTTTATTTCATTTTTAATAATTTAACTCGCAGAGTGGCGTAGTTGGAGGAGCTGCTGCCGCACAGCACCAGAGACCGGAGTTCGATTCTGACCTCAGCTGCTATCTGCGTGGAGTTCGCACGCTCTCCGTGTAACCGTGTGGGTTTCTTCCGGGTGCTCCGGTCTCCTCCCACATTTCAAAGACAGGCAGGTTTGTAGGTTCATTGGCCCTCTTGTCAAATGCCGCTAGTGCATATGTAGGGAGTGGAGGAGAATGTGGGATAACTCAGAACTTGTGTGAAAGGGCGATCGATGGTCGGTATGGACTCGGTGGGCCGAAGACCCTGTTTCCATGTTGTATCTCGAAAACTAAATTAATTACAGCTTAAGTACGGGAAAGATTCTTTTGCACAGGGTCAGACAGTGCTCTCTATTAATGACTTTAAAAAGCTTTCCCTTTAAATGCAGTGGCATCGTTTTCCTGCATTGTGGTGGAGGAGATCTACTGGAGTATGTTGATGCACGATCGTACAATTCTGAAGAGGAAAGGAGAATGCGGATGCTGGAATCAGAAACTACAAACTACACGCTGGAAGAACTCGTGGGTTAAACAGCGTCTATGGGGGCAAAATGTATACATTGTGGCGGCATGCGGTGGTGGGGCCACTTGCTACACGGACCCTCAGCAATCGGGGGTAGGGTCAACGTGACTGGGCAGTGGCAGGGAGGAGTTGTCACAGGGTATGGGGGTGTGTCCTAGTATATATAACGAACCCCGGGTCAACCCTTTTTTTTCCTTTTTCCAAAAACGTTATTCAGCACAAACGCATAATACATCAAAAACACAATCAGAGGTTACAATATATCAGTAATCATTATAGTACAACGATGCATTCATTATTTACAATACTCTCAACCCCACGCGGTGACCAGCGCCCACGGAAGGGCCCCAGAGTCCCCGTGGACACCGCACGTTCCCTCTCCAGGGACACGCGAGCATGGACGTAGGCCTTGAAGAGGAGCAGGCAGTCGACTCTGGCATGACCATCGACCGCCCGCTGCCTGGACCCGCGAATGGCCATCTTGGCCGGGCCCAGGAGCAAACCGACAGGGAGGTGGAGTTCTCGTCACCCAGCCTTTTTCTCCAGAGATGCTGCCTGTCCCGCTGAGTTACTCAGCATCATCGGTGTCAACCAGCGACTGCAGTTGTTTCCTACACATTTGCTGTTCTCCACTAGCTTGTAGCGCAGTATATGGTATCAGGATCAGTATCTTGTATAAATATTTGATTTATCTAACGTCATAACCCCTGCATTCCCTCTCTCTCCATCCCTCCCCCACACAAGTCACACCAGCTTCTCGTTATCACCTAGCAAACAGCTAACAATGGCCTGTTTCTTTTATCATTGTTACTTTTTTTGCGTATCTTTCATTCATTTGTTCGATATCTCTCCATATCACCGTCTATATCTCTCGTTTCACTTTCCTCCCCCGACTGTCAATCTGAAGAAGGGTCTCGACCCGAAACGTCGCCCATTCCTTCTCTCCAGAGATGCTGCCTGTCCCGCTGAGTTACTCCAGCATGTTGTGTCTATCTTCGGTGTAAAGCAGCATCTGCAGTTCCTTCCAACACATCACCTTGCGGTACTAACATTGTACCCAACAGCGGAGAAAGCGCAGACCAGAAAACGGAGGGACAAACGCGGTATCTAAATATAATGAGCTCCCCAGTGGCATCTGGGCATTCAGCTCAGCCAAACGTACCTGTGACGCTCTAGGCTGGGTACTCGAGTCTGTAACGTTGACTAATTAACATGCCTCAATGGGGAAGTGGTACTAACCATGTGGAGAGGGGGAGGACGGGTAAGTCATCCATCAAAATGATTAAACATCACCCCGCCTCCTTGGGTGATGAGACCAAGATATATTGGGACAGTTTTAATAATTATCCAATACCTGTTATGTGGAAATGAAATGTAAAAATAAATCATACGCATGTTGGTGAAGTGTAGCGCATGCTGCATGTAAGCTGCGGGGAAGGAAGGCTTTGTAGCAGGAAGGTACAAACGCCACTGCTTGTAAGATCGCTTCTGAGTAGCTCGTTATCCTAATGAGGAAGCATAGTCCTGTCACTGTCGGTGTTACTGACAAACCACCCCGACTCCCAAGAAGTGTAAAAGTTCAAGACAATGTCTCATCTGCGTCCTCCTTGGAGATCGTTAAATTCCAACTTCAACTCCACATCATGTTGAGAAGATGAACACTGGTCCACAGACAGAAATGAGGGATATGGGACAAAGGCGGGCGGGTGCAACTGGTATAGAACTTGGTCGGCATAGACAAGTTGAGCCAAAGGGTCTCTTTCCTTGTTGCATGGCCCTATGCCCAACAAGATCCAACCTATTCCCATATCCTTCATTTGACCCATATCCAACTTACCCTTGTGTAAAAGAAAAAAATAACTGCAGATGCTGGTTTAAACCGAAGATAGACACAAAGTGCTGGAGTAACTCAGTGGGTCAGGCAGCATCTCTGGAGGAAAAGGATGGGTGATGTTTCAGGTCATGACCCTTCAGACACTTTTTTTATCCCTATCCTTTCTTCTCTTTTCCTATCCATACCTGTCCAATTATCTTTGAAATGTAGTTGAACAATTCAGCAGGTGGAGTTTGTGTTGTTTTATTTTGGAGATGATGCCAGATCGATGAGGATGGTGAACACTTGAAACGTAAGGAGTTGTCTTTGTGGTACTGGCTCTGCAGCTAGTGGAATCTCTCACTGCCACAGACTCGAGCTCACTTCCGACCCTGGGTCTTGTTGGTGTTGAGTTTGCACATTCTTCCTGTGATTGTGTGGGTTTATTCTGGGTCCTCTGGTTGCCTCCCACGTCACAAAGTTTAAGAATTTAGAACGGAGACGAGGAAACACTTTCTCACACAAAGAGTTGTGAGTCTGTGGAATTCTCTGCCTCAAAGGGCAGTGGAGGCCAGTTCTCTGGATACTTTCAAGAGAGAGCTAGATTGAATGGCGGTACTGGCTCGACGGGCCGAATGGCCTACTCCCGCACCTATTGTCTATTGTCATAAACCAAACTAAACAAAAGCTTTTCACTGTACCTCTTTACTAAACTCAAACTCGAGAATGAGGGGGAGATGGAAAAAAAGGGATGAATGTGGAGTTAGTATAAATGGATGGTTGAAGACTGCCATGAACTTGATGGGCTGAAGGGTCTGTTTCTCTGCTATACCTTTCTCTGATTCTGTAACAGCACAGATTACACTAGGTAGAATGGAATTGTAGAAAAACATGGGAGAGGATGGCTAGACTCAGCCCACGTTAGTCGGAGATGTCTAGGATAACGACAATGATACAAGCTGCAATAACAAGCGGGTTTACAAATAAATGACAAAAATAACCCTTTTTATGCAGAAGAAGTTTGATGCATGGAATTAAATTCTAGCTGTCAACATTCAAGATCATACTTAATAAATAATAAATGGAATGAGTTATAAGGGGGCAGAGTGGGCCACTACAATTCAGAGTAGCAGGTAGACACAAAATGCTGGAGTATCTCAGCGGGTCAGGCAGCATCTCTGGAGAGAAGAAATGAGCGACGTTTGAAAGAAATGTCGCCCATTCCTCTGACCTGCTGAGTTACTCCAGCATTTTGTGTCTACCTTCGATTTTAACCAGCATCTGCAGTTTTATTTATACATGATAAGGGAATAACGTTTAGTGCAAGGTAATGTCAGCAAAGTCCAATCGAGGATGGTCCAAGAGTCATCAATGGGGTAGATCTACACATATTTGTGATTTTCATAAGGTCATAAGTGATAGGAGCAGAATTAGGCCATTCGGCCCATCAAGTCTATACCGCCATTCAATCATGGTTGATGTATCTTTCCCTCACAACCCCATTCTCCTGCCACCTCCCCATAATCCTTGACACCAAGAATCTGACAACCTCCTCCTTAAAAATATCCATTGACTTGGCCTCCACAGCCGTCTGTGGCAAAGGATTCCACAGATTCGCCACCATTCATCAATTTTCGATTTTGTGCATAAGAAAAAAATGTATCAGTTGAAAAATGTATATGTTGAAAAAATGATTTCACAAAAGTGACTGATCGTTTAACCTCAAGAGGGAGACAAGACACAAGTTATTTGATTTCAGATCATCTTTTAGCATTTCACAATGGAGGTTTGTTCTCAATGCTGTCGCCATGTGGTTTAATTGGGAACTGCAAGACATCCTGTGCATGGATTAATGAGCCTGTCGCATTTATTGGGGACAATTATAAGTTCATTAGTCATAGGAGCCGAAGTAGGCCATTCGGCCCATCGAGTCTACTCCGCCATTCAATCATGGCTGATCTATCTTTCACTCTCAACTCCTGCCTTCTCCCCATAACCCTTGATACTCTACTAATCAAATATTGGTCAATCTCCACCTTAAAAATACCCAATGACTTGGCCTCCACAGCTGTCTGTGGCAATGAATTCCACAGATTCACCACCCTCTGACTAAAGAAATTCCTCCACAAGTCCTTTCCAAAGATGCGTCCTATTCATAGCAAAAGGATTTGAGTATAGGAGCAGGGAGGTTCTACTGCAGTTGTACAGGGTCTTGGTGAGACCACACCTGGAGTATTGCGTACAGTTTTGGTCTCCTAATCTGAGGAAAGACATTCTTGCCGTAGAGGGAGTACAGAGAAGGTTCACCAGACTGATTCCTGGGATGTCAGGACTCTCATATGAAGAAAGACTGGATAGTCTTGGCTTGTACTCGCTAGAATTTAGAAGATTGAGGGGGGATCTTATAGAAACTTACAAAATTCTTAAGGGGTTGGACAGGCTAGATGCAGGAAGATTGTTCCCGATGTTGGGGAAGTCCAGAACAAGGGGTCACAGTTTAAGGATAAGGGGGAAATCATTTAGGACCGAGATGAGAAAAACATTTTTCACACAGAGAGTGGCGAATCTGTGGAATTCTCTGCCTCAGAAGGTAGTTGAGGCCAGTTCATTGGCTATATTTAAGAGGGAGTGAGATGTGGCCCTTGTGGCTAAAGGGATCAGGGGGTATGGAGAGAAGGCAGGTACAGGATACTGAGTTGGATGATCAGCCATGATCATTGAATGCAGGCTCGAAGGGCCGAATGGCCTACTCCTGCACCTATTTTCTTTGTTTCTATGTTTCTATTCTGAGGAATTGTCAAAAAGATCAAAGAAAATGCTTAGTATTTTCCTTCTTTAAACCTACATGTTTGCAAACTGTACAAAATGACCACAATAATATTACTGGGATTAGGATTGAATGACGTATGATGATAATATTTTACAGCAAGAATCATTCTTAAAATTTGAAAGTTTTCACCTTCTTCATCTTGCGTTCATGCATGCACGGCCTAAAGTTGTAGGACAACTTGTTCTATTGGATCTTATTTGATTGTGCACGCCAGGTTGATTGCTTTAGTCGGAACAGGGCGGACCACGTGAAGGTTGCAATCTGCCAGCCCCAAAGTTTTCACCAATTTAATAGTAATCAGAATGCCACTCAAGGCTGTGGAGGCCAAGTCAGTGGATATTTTTAAGGCAGAGATGGATAGATTCTTGATTAGTACGGGTGTCGGGAGTTATGGGGAGAGGGCAGGAGAATGGGGTTGAGAGGGAGAGATAGATCAGCCACGGTTGAATGATGGAGTAGACTTGATGGGCCGAACGGCCTAATTCTGCTCCTAGAACTTACGAACATGATAATTCACCCAAATTTCACCAAGGTGACATGATTTGTCAGGAAACAGTTGGCTTATGTCGGGAAACGAGGCAGAATCCAGGAAGTGTACCTTGCTCCCACAGACATGAAAGGCAGTCCTGGCATGGAGTCCTTTCACAAGCAATTACTACGGAAAAAGCTTGAAGTAAATCAGTTCATTGGGTAAAGTGAGTATAAATACAGCGCGGGGTTTGCTTCTACAGAGGCCCGGGGAGCCGTTGGTGAGAGGAGGAGTTACCTGGAGCTGTGAGGAACCCAAATCTGCAACGTTCCATCTCACTTCCAGAGAAGGATTCTGATTCTGGTGGAAGCCTCTGATTGGTGGAAGAGGACCAGCGGAAGCAGCTGATTGGCTTGTATTGTAATTGTATTGTAATTGTAAGGCTTTATTGTATTTGGATAAGGGGGAGAATGAGGGCCAGGGCAGTTTACTGTTCTGGATGTCAGATGTGGAAGGTCATGGAGTCTGAGTGCCCTCCAGACGTCCACATCTGCGCAAGGTGCGTCGAGATGGGGCTCCTAAGGGACCGTGTCAGGAACCTGGAACAGCAACTCGATGACCTCTGTCTGCTCAGGGAGAGCGAGGAGGTCATAGAAAGGAGTTACAGGGAGGTGGTCACTCCAAGACCATGGGAGACAGAAAACTGGGTCACAGTTAGGAAGGGCAATGGGCAGAGGCAGGGACTGGTGAGTACCCCGGTGGCTGTACACCTTGAAAATAAGTACTCATGCTTGAGTAAGGGTGGGGCAGACACCCTACCTGGGGGCAGCGACAGCGGCCGGGCCTCTGGCATAAAGACCGGTCTTGTTGCTCAGAAGGGTAAGGAAAAGAAGGGGAGGGCAATTGTAATAGGGGACTCTATAGTCAGGGGGTCGGATAGGCGATTCTGTGGACGCAGACAGGAGTCCCGGATGGTAGTTTGCCTCCCTGGTGCCAGGGTCAGGGATGTGTCTGAACGTGTCCAAGAAATCCTGAAATGGGAGGGAGAGGAGCCTGAGGTTGTGGTGCATATAGGTACCAACGACATAGGTAAAAAAAGAGAAGAGGTCCTGAAAGAAGAATTTAGGGAGTTAGGTAGAGAGTTAAGGAGAAGGACTGGAAAGGTAACAATCTCAGGATTACTGCCTGTGCCACGCGACAGTGAGAGTAGGAATGGAGCGAGGTGGAGGATAAATGCGTGGATGAGGGACTGGGACATGGATTCAAGTTTCTGGATCATTGGGACCTCTTTTGGGGAAGGTGCGACCTGTACAGAAAGGACGGGTTGCACTTGAACTCAAGGGGGACCAATATCCTGGCGGGGAGATTTGCAAAGGCTACTGGGGAGACTTTAAACTAGTATGGTTGGGGGGAGGGACTCAAATTGGGAAAGCTAGCAGTCAGTGTGTGAAGCAGGGGGCAGAGAATGGTAGCACTCTGACCCAAAATGTAGGGGAGAGAGAAGAAAAAGACAATAAACAGAGAATAAGAGAGGGTGGGTTTCTTAAATGTGTATATTTTAATGCTAGGAGCATTGTAAGAAAAGTGGATGAACTTAGAGCCTGGATTGACACCTGGAAGTATGATGTTGTGGCGATCAGTGAAACATGGTTGCAGGAGGGCTGTGATTGGAAACTAAATATTCCAGGATTTCGTTGCTTCAGGTGTGATAGAATTCGAGGGGCAAGAGGTGGAGGTGTTGCATTGCTTATCAGGGAAGATATTACAGCAGTGCTTTGGCAGGATAGATTAGAGGGCTCGTCTAGGGAGGCTATTTGGGTGGAACTGAGAATGGGAAAGGGGTAGCAACACTTATAGGGGTGTGTTATAGACCGCCAAATGGGGAGCGAGAATTGGAAGAGCAAATATGTAAGGAGATTGCAGATATTAGTAGTAAGCACAAGGTAGTGATTGTGGGAGATTTCAATTTTCCACACATAGACTGGGAAACACATTCTGTAAATGGGCTGGATGGGTTGGAGTTTGTAAAATGTGTGCAGGATAGTTTTTTGCAACAATACATAGAAGTACCTACTAGAGAAGGGGCGGTACTGGACCTCCTGTTAGGAAATGAGATGGGTCAGGTGGCAGAGGTATGCGTTGGGGAACAGTTCGGGTCCAGTGATCACAATACCATTAGTTTCAATATAATTATGGAGAGGGACAAAACTGGACCTAGGGTTGAGATTTTTGATTGGAGAAAGGCTAACTTTGAGGAGATGCGAAAGGATTTAAAAGGAGTAAATTGGGACAGTTTGTTTTATGGGAAAGATGTGGAAGAGAAATGGAGTACACTTAAAGGTGAAATTTTAAGAGTACAGAATCTTTATGTCCCTGTTCGGTTGAAAGGAAATCGTAAAAATTGTATAGAGCCATGGTTTTCAAGGGAAATTGGACACTTGGTTCGGAAAAAGAGGGAGATCTACAATAGTTATAGGCAGCATGGAGTAAATGAGGTGCTTGAGGAGTATAAAGAATGTAAAAAGAATCTTAAGAAAGAAATTAGAAAAGCTAAAAGAAGATATGAGGTTGCTTTGGCAAGTAAGGTAAAAGTAAATCTGAAGGGTTTCTACCGCTATATTAATAGCAAAAGGATAACGAGGGATAAAATTGGTCCATTAGAGAGTCAGAGTGGCCAACTATCTGCAGAGCCAAAAGAGATGGGGGAGATATTGAACAGTTTCTTTTCTTCGGTATTCACCAAGGAGAAGGATATTGAATTATGTGAGGTAAGGGAAACAAGTAGAGTAGCTATGGAAACTATGAGGATCAAAGAAGAGGAAGTACTGACACTTTTGAGAAATATAAAAGTGGATAAGTCTCCAGGTCCGGACAGGATATTCCCTAGGACATTGAGGGAAGTTAGTGTAGAAATAGCAGGGGCTATGGCAGAAATATTTCAAATGTCATTAGAAACGGGAATAGTGCCGGAGGATTGGCGTACTGCGCATGTTGTTCCATTGTTTAAAAAGGGGTCTAAGAGTAAACCTAGCAATTATAGACCTGTTAGTTTGACGTCAGTGGTGGGCAAATTAATGGAAAGAATACTTAGAGATAATATATATAAGCATCTGGATAGACAGGGTCTGATTAGGAACAGTCAACATGGATTTGTGCCTGGAAGGTCATGTTTAACTAATCTTCTTGAATTTTTTGAAGATGTTACTCGGGAAATTGATGAGGGTAAAGCAGTGGATGTTGTGTATATGGACTTCAGTAAGGCCTTTGACAAGGTTCCTCATGGAAGGTTGGTTAAGAAGGTTCAATGGTTGGGTATTAATGGTGGAGTAGCAAGATGGATTCAACAGTGGCTGAATGGGAGATGCCAGAGAGTAATGGTGGATGGTCGTTTGTCAGGTTGGAGGCCAGTGACGAGTGGGGTGCCACAGGGATCTGTGTTGGGTCCACTGTTGCTTGTCATGTACATCAATGATCTGGACGATGGTGTGGTAAATTGGATTAGTAAGTATGCAGATGATACTAAGATAGGTGGGGTTGCGGGTAATGAAGTAGGGTTTCAAAGTCTACAGAGAGATTTATGCCAGTTGGAAGAGTGGGCTGAAAGATGGCAGATGGAGTTTAATGCTGATAAGTGTGAGGTGCTACATCTTGGCAGGACAAATCAAAATAGGACGTACATGGTAAATGGTAGGGAATTGAAGAATGTAGGTGAACAGAGGGATCTGGGAATAACTGTGCACAGTTCCCTGAAAGTGGAATCTCATGTAGATAGGGTGGTAAAGAAAGCTTTTGGTGTGCTGGCCTTTATAAATCAGAGCATTGAGTATAGAAGTTGGGATGTAATGTTAAAATTGTACAAGGCATTGGTGAGGCCAATTCTGGAGTATGGTGTACAATTTTGGTCGCCTAATTATAGGAAGGATGTCAACAAAATAGAGAGAGTACAGAGGAGATTTACTAGAATGTTGCCTGGGTTTCAGCAACTAAGTTACAGAGAAAGGTTGAACAAGTTAGGGCTTTATTCTTTGGAGCGCAGAAGGTTAAGGGGGGACTTGATAGAGGTTTTTTAAATGATGAGAGGGATAGACAGAGTTGACGTGGAAAAGCTTTTCCCACTGAGAGTAGGGAAGATTCAAACAAGGGGACATGACGAGAATTAAGGGACTGAAGTTTAGGGGTAACATGAGGGGGAACTTCTTTACTCAGAGAGTGGTAGCTGTGTGGAATGAGCTTCCAGTGGAGGTGGTGGAGGCAGGTTCGTTTTTATCATTTAAAAATAAATTGGATGGTTATATGGGTGGGAAAGGAATGGAGGGTTATGGTCTGAGCGCAGGTATATGGGACTAGGGGAGATTATGTGTTCGGCACGGACTAGAAGGGTCGAGATGGCCTGTTTCCGTGCTGTAATTGTTATATGGTTATATGGTTATATGGTTATATGGTTAAGGTACATTTGGAAAGGTTAAGAGGGATATGGGCCAAACGCGGGCAAATGGGACTAGTGTAGATGGGGCATCTCGGCTAGCATGGATGAGTTGGGCTGAAGGGCCTTTTTCTGTGCCGTGTACCTCTGCGATTCTACTCAGATTTGCATCTTGCATTTATTTAGTTCAGTCTATATTCACTATTCATTTAGTACCAAGTTTCTCCACACGAGGGAGACATTTAGTAAGCTGAAAGACAAATGTTTTCCCAGCTGACAGGAATGGAGCCCAGTGTTTAGTGTTGCTGCTGTTCAGTTTGTCCAGATGGATGTTGAAGATGAATTTATTTGTATTTAAAGTTATAAATAACTCCTGGCACTCCAATGAAGGGTTTATTTAGGAGGCAGGGATTGCAGTTGCTGCTTTACAAAACAAGTCACAGAGTGCTGGAGTAACTCAGGCAGCATCTCAGGAGAAGATGATGGGTGATGTTTCTGACTGGGACCCTTCTTTAGTTTAGTTTAGAGATACAGCGTGGAAATAGGCCATTCGGCCCACCCGGCCGGTGCTGTCCAGTGCACTAGCACTATCCTACACAATGGGAACAATTTTATGGTTTTCCCAAAGCATATTAAATCTTTTAATGATGTTGGTTGAAGCCTGGGTTTTGAAGAGTGGTGGAGATGACACAAAGTGCTGGAGTAGCTCAGCGGGTCAGGCAGCATCTCTAGAGAAAAGGAATAGGTGACGTTTCGGGTCGAGACCCTTCTTCCGACTGAGAGTTGGAGGATGGGGGGGACCAAATGAATGAAAGATATGCAATAAGCATTATTTAACGTTATTTGAGGTTGATAGAGAGTTTAAAGTCTCATCAAATGGGCCACACTGTGATTCTCGAAGCTACGCTGAAAATCTGCTGGACTAGTCAAGTAAGACTTGAAGTGAGAATCTTGCATCTGGGATAATAGTGTCGCCAACTGAGCCTAATGGGCCAGTCCCACTTAGGAGACTGCAGGAGACTCTGCGGTCCCCACATGTGCGCGGGTGGTTGCCGGGTAGAGACCTTCATGGTCGTGAGGAGTTCCCGCATTCTGGGAACTAGTCGCGGCATCATTATGGTCACCGTGAATTTATCAACATGTTGAAAAATTAGCGGCGACCAGAATGAAGCCGCCATGGAGAGTAGCGAGAATTCTCGTGCCGTAGGTGGGTCGCCGGGAGGTCGAAGATTCTCGTAGGTTGTAGCCGGTGCTGACCGGTGAATTTCATTGGCTCATTGGGATAAAAAACGTAAACAGTAGTTTTCAGAACCAAGGATAACCGACCGGTAATGTTAAATGTCCGCCGAACTTCACAGCCGTGTATCTCTGGCTTCTTAAAATTGTCTCCACTCCTTCTCCCCCCTTCTCCCCCCCTTCTGCCCTCTTCTCCCCCCTTTCCGCCCCTCCCCCCCTCTTATAAAGGACTTACCGTACACTGTGCTTTAGCCGTCTTAATTACAGCGCCAACCTTCCTGTTCATCGCGGTGTATGTCTGTATCACCTTGGCTTTGCATTGTGTGAATTTCACTCAGACAGCGCTCCCCCCGCTTGCCCTGTCCCCTTCCTGCATAACGGGCTGGTAAAGGAAGCTGTGTGCGTGTGCGTGTGCGTGTGCGTGTGCGTGTGCGTGTTCCACTCTGACAGTCGCCGTTCCAGTTGCCGGTGTTGCAGGCGACTGCCGGCAACTTGACAGTCCGCTGAAAAATCGCCTAAGTGGTACAGGCCCATTAGTGTTGTGAATTAAATAAGCCAATATATCCCTCAAAGAGAGAGTGCAAATGTCTCTGATGAAGGAATAATTGGCTCAATTTTAGAATAGTTTAGAATATTGTATTGTGTTTAGTGCTTATATGTCTGAAAGGAAATTCATGCAGAAAATTAAATGCAGCCACTTCAAAGACTCAAATTGCTCTATTGTGTCCAAACTGATCTTTGTTATGAAATGTATTGAGCAGGGAGTAGGAACATTTGTGTTTCAAGTATTTTAAGATGGAAGTCAATAGTTTTTTCTGTATTATGGTTGAACACTCGTGTGTGTGTGTGTGTGTGTGTGTGTGTGTGTGTGTGTGTGTGTGTGTGTGTGTGTGTGTGTGTGTGTGTGTGTGTGTGTGTGTGTGTGTGTGTGTGTGTGTGTGTGTGTGTGTGTGTGTGTGTGTGTGTGTGTGTGTGTGTGTGTGTGTGTGTGTGTGTGTGTGAACATCGTGTCACATGTCTGCATAGTTTTGTTTAAAGTCTACCTTAAATAGCAATTGACAAAGCTTTCAAACTTTGGCATTTAATTATTTATTCAGCACTTTAGATCAGGATAGATGAACACTTAAGACAAGACAGACACAAAATGCTGGAGTAACTCAGCGGGACAGGCAGCATCTCTGGAGAGAAGGGATGGGTGACGTTTTGGGTCAAGACCCGAGTCTGAAGAAGGGTCTCGACCCGAAACGTCACTCGTTCCTTCTCTCCAGAGACGCTGCCTGTCCCGCTGAGTTACTCCAGCATTTTGTGTCTCCCTTCGGTTTAACCCAGCGTCTGCAGTTCTTTCCTACTTCACAGAAGGCAATTTATTTGATGTTTGAAGTGCCAAAAAAAAGAAAATTTGGCAGTGTATTTGATGTATTTTGTGTTCCAAGTACTGTAAAATAAATTGTCAATAATAAATTAAAGAATTAAGCATCAAGGTAAGAACTTAAACTGAGGTGTTTTGCTTGAGAGATGCAGCTGGGAACTTGGAGTGACAAATGGATTCACAAGTTGTAGGAGTAGAATTAGGCCATTCGGCCCATCGAGTCTACTCCGCCATTCAATCGTGGCTGACCTCTGCCTCCTAATCCCATTTTCCCGCCTTCTCCCCATAACCCTTGACCCCCCCCCCATTCTAATCAAGAATTCATGCCCGTAAAAATGGAGGAAACAAAGGCTTTCTTTTCTGGAAGGTAGACAACAATGCTGGAGAAACTCAGCGGGTGAGGCAGCATCTATGGAGCGAAGAAAATAGGCAACGTTTCAGTTTGAGACCCATCTTCAGACCCTTTCTTTTCTGGACCTGGTTGTTTGGGTTATTGTGCATTGTAGAAGAATGGGTAATTGTTGTTGTCAGATCAATATTGAAAGACCGTAGGGATTCGTACAGGCAATTCTTGAAATATTCATAAACAGAATGTGTGTACATCAAAATGTCCACAGATTTAAAAGACAGCTTGGTGTTGGACGATCAGGTTCCTACAGCGTTTGCCTTCGGCTTCATCAGTTATCAAGTCTGGTTCGAGTCAGGTACATGGAGCATGGAGCATAGGGCGGCACGGTGGCGCAGCGGTAGAGTTGCTGCCTCACAGCGCCAGAGACCCGGGTTCGATCCTGACTGTACAGAGATTCTAACTTCTCCCGAGACCGTGTGGGTTTTCACCGGGTGCTCTGGTTTCCTCCCACATTCCAAAGACAGTTTGTAGGTTAATTGGCTTCGGTAAAAGTTTGTAAATTGTCCCTGGACTGTGTTAATGTACGGGGTGATCGCTGGCCGGAGTGGACTCGGTGGGCCGAAGGGCCTGTTTCTGTGCTGTATCTCTAAAACCTAAATTCTAAAGGAAAGCCCAGGAGTGGGGCCTTCGAAGCAGGCTGCATTTTCGCACATTTTATAAGTGTCAGACCTTGAATGTACCGGTACACCAGGTCCTGAACTACTATCTACCTCATTGGTGACCCTCTGACTATCTTTGATCGGACCTTACTGGCTTTATCTTGCACTAAACATTATTCTCCTCCATCAGTGTTTTGATACACTGTGAATGGCTCGATTGTAAACATGCGTTGTCCTTCCGCTGACTGGCTAGCACACAACAAAAGCTTTTCCCTGTACCACGGTACACGTGACAATCAACGAAACTGACAACTGACAAATAGTTGGTGAATTAATCAATACTTCATCAAAGAAAGGCTGGTAATCCCAAATAATTGTTGTTTAGTTGACACATGAGTAGGAGTGGAATGAATTATATTTTAAATTAACTTTAGCTGAGGCAGATCATGAATGCAGCTGCCGTTAAACCTGCCCTTGCACACCGAGGTTATAGATTTAGTTGCCTGCCAAGATTCTGGAAGATCGAGTGTTTACATCCCAGCGCGGGATAGCAGGCCTCCGAGGCAGGAATGAACAGGCCTCGTCACTCAACCAATCCGACTAAAGGGCCTGTCCCACTTGCCGATTTTTTTTTCGGCGACTGCCGGCGTCATATCAGGGTCACCAAAAGATTTTGAACATTTCAAAAATTCAGCGGGGACAAAAAAATGTCGCGACGCTTGAAAAAACACCGCCCGTCAATATACGTCATCACGCCGCAAATGTTTCAGGGACCTGATACGTCAGGCCATGATGCCGGCAGTCGCCAAAAATATCACCAAGTGGGACAGCCCCTTAAAGATTATGGACATGGCAGCTCAGGGGACTAAGTTAGAGATGGTACACAAAATTGCTGGGGAAACTCAGCGGGTGCAGCAGCATCTATGGAGCGAAGGAAATAGGCGACGTTTCGGCCCGAAACGTCGCCTATTTCCTTCGCTCCATAGATGCTGCTGCACCCGCTGAGTTTCCCCAGCAATTTTGTGTACCTTCGATATTCCAGCATCTGCAGTTCCCTTTTGAACACTAAGTTAGAGATGCTCTGTCGAGTGACTTTAGACTTTACATTAGAGAAACAGCGCAGAAACAGGCCCTTCGGCCCACCGAGTCCGTGCTGCCCAGCGATCGCCCCGTACACTGGCATTATCCTACACACTCGGGACAATTTTAGAATTTTACTGAACCTGCGCGTCTTCGGAATGTGGGAGGAAACCGGAACATTCGGAGAAAACCCACGCGGTCACGGGGAGAACGTACAAACTCTGTACAGACAGCACCCACAGTCGATCTCTTACAGATTATGCATTAGCTACTAAAGGCAAGTTTTTCTCCCCGTGTGTAAATTCCAAAAATTAAGTATTAGTTATCGAAAGAAAAACAGTGTAATTGTTGAAAATTAAAAATAGAAATGAAATGTTGGTTAACTAAAGGACAATTTACAATTTACAGAAGTTAATTAATCTATAAACCTGTATGTCTTTGGAGTGTGACAGGAAACCGAAGCACCTGGAGAAAACCCACGTGGTCACGGGGCGATTTCCAATATTTGAGGACAACAGGCTGATCAGGATGATAAATATGGGGGAAAAAATGGATCAGTTCTTTGTCACTTCATTCACTTGTTTGCATTTGGAGTCGTGTGTTTCGGTTTGGCCACCCACCCTGCTACAGGAAGGACGTTGTTAAGCTGGAAAGAGTGCGGAGAAGAGTTACGAGAATTTTGCCAGTGTTTGAGGGTCCTGGGGATTAGGGAGAGGTTGAGCAGGCTAGGACTTTATTCCTTGGAGCGCTGCGGGATGAGGGATGATCTTATAGCGGTGTATAAGATCATCGACAGATGGCACAATGGGCTAAGTGTTCGGCTGGCAACCGGAAGGTAGCCGGTTCGAATCCCGCTTGGAGTGCATACTGTCGTTGTGTCCTTGGGCAAGACACTTCACCCACCTTTGCCTGTGTGTGAATGCGTGTGAATGTGTGTGAGTGATTGGTGGTGGTCGGAGGGGCCGTAGGCGCAGATTGGCAGCCACGCTTCCGTCAGTCTGCCCCAGGGCAGCTGTGGCTACAGAAGTAGCTTACCACCACCGAGTGTGACTGAGGAGTGAATGAATAATGTGATGTAATGTGATATAATGTGATATAAATCCCATCCATTATTATTATTATTATTATTATAAGATCATGAGGGGAACACATCTCAGTGGCCACGGCGGCACAGCAGTAGAGTTACAATGCTTGCAGCGCCGGAGACCCGAGTTCGATCCAGAGTACGGGTGCTATCTGTAGGGAGTTTGTACGTTCTCCCTTTGACCGAGTGGGTTTTCTCCAGGATCTTCGGTTTCCTCCCACACTCCAAAGACTTACAGGTATGTGGGTCAATTGGCTTGGTGTTTGTATAAATTGTCCCAAGTGCGTGTAGGATAGTGTTAATGTGCGGGGATCGCTGCTCGGTGTGGGCTCGGTGGGCCGAAGGGCCTGTTTCCGTACCGTATCTCGAAACTAAACTTCACAGGGTAAATGCACACCCCAACTCATAATAGAGGAAACAAGAACCAGAGGACATAGGTTCAAGGTGGGGGGGGGGGGGGGGGGGGGGGGGGGGGGGGGAGGGGGAAGGTTTAATAGGAACCTGAGGGCAATTGTTTCACACAGAGGGTGGTGGGTGTATGGAACGAGTTGCCGGAGGAGGCAGTTGAGGGAAGTACAATATCAACATTTAAAAGACATCTAGACAGGTACATGGATAGGAAAGGTTTAGAGGGAAAAGGACACAAAGTGCTGGGGTAACTCAGCGGGTCAGGCAGCATCACTGGAGAACATGGATGGGTGATACTATGGGTTGGGCAAGCCTTCTTGTTGCTACTAAAGGTTTGAATGGATATTGGCCAAACATTGGCATGCGGGACTAGTATAGATGGGGCATGGACAAGTTTGGCCAAAGTGCTGGGGTAGCTGAGGGGTAATAATCCTCAGTATTATATATAGATTTAGTAAAACTATGCTTTTCTAGTGCCCAATTATTAGACCGAGCAACGAGCCAGTGGTTTATATTTAAGCATTCATGAGACACGAATATCACCAGCAAGGCCAGCATTTTATGCTATTTGCAATTATCCTTGATCTTGTTGGTTTGTGGGTTACTTCAAAGGTTAGTTCAGCGCAGTCCACGCTGATGAGATTCTGACCTCACATAAGATGAAACTAAGACTCAGATCACATATGGTTAGAACAAGAAGACACAGATGAAGGTTTCAGTGGCTTCAGTCAAGCCTAGAGATGAAGGAAGGTTAGTGCTTTGGCATTTGACATTTGCTGAGAGCTTAGAAACTCTCTATATGCACAGGACCATCACCGATGCCATTTGACATCCCAGGTTCGATCCTGACCTCGGGTGTGTTGTCCGTACGGAGTTTGTACGTTCGCTCTGTGACCACGTGAGTTTCCTCCGGGTGCTCCGGTTTCCTCCCACACTCCAAAGACGTACAGGGTTGCAGGTTACTTGGCTTCGGTGAATTGCAAATTCTCCTTAAGGCCCTGTCCCACCATGCGAGTTCTCCCGAGTTAAAAAAAAAAATCAAACTCGTGGTAAATACGTAGAATGCACGTAGCGGGTACGTCGGAGCTCGTGGATGTCTCGTAGCGGCTCGTAATGCTAACGGCAGGTGCTCAGGAAACGCGGAAACTCGTGAAGTTTTTTCAACAGCGCACAAAATTTCCAAGAGTAAAAAGATACTCGTGATGAAGTACCACGGGTTTGATTTTTTTTAACTCGGGAGAACTCTTGGGTAAACTCGCATCTTGGGACAGGGGCTTTAGTGTGTGGTGTTAGTGTGTGCGGGGATCGTTGGTCGAAGCTGTATATCTAAAGTTAAGAACATTCATAATACCCTAGAACAGGTGCTGCTAAATCTAATTTCTCCCCGAAATTTTTTAGTGACAACTCCACACTATATTCCAGCATTGTAGATGGAAATAATATGGAAATGTGACCTCAAATACTATCAGAACTGCAACACTTCAGGCACACATCCAAATCTATGTTTTGTTTAAGACTTCTGTGGCTGCCTTGATAGGCAAATGAATGATGTATGACTCACTATTGGGAGTTATATCCCTAAAGAAAAATGGATTTATGCCACGCACGTCAATCACTCTGAATAACACGCACGTTATGGACTAATTGGAACAGAGTGAAGGACAGAGTGTTTAACAAGAAACTGCAGATGCTGGAATAATCGAAGGTGGACAAAAATGCTGGAGAAACTCAGCGGGTGAGGCAGCATCCATGGAGCGAAGGAATAGGTGGAATATGTTTCGGGTCGAGTCCCTTCTTCAGGCTGATGTGGAGGTGGGGGGGGGGGGGTGGGAAG
>NC_045978.1:6073616-6134330 GCF_010909765.2 Amblyraja radiata
GATCGAACTCTGATCTCAGGCGCTGTGAGGCAGCAACTCTACCGCTGCTCCACCTTACTGAGAGCAAAATTCTAGAAATAACTTTATATTTGACAAATTTATTTTTGTTTCTAATGATGGTAGCCTTTTAAAAATAAAGGGGTTATGGGGAAACGGCAGGAGGATGGGGTTGAAAGAGAAAGATAGATCGGTCATGATCGAATGGCGGACGAGACCCGACGGGCTGAATGGCCCAATTCTGTTCTCATCACTTATGAACTAACATAGGAGCCGTGTTCGCCTCGACACAGCAGTTGGACTGCTTGACCGCGGGGAAACATAAAGAACAGGGAAGAGACAAGAATTTTGTCTTCCATCACAGTGAAGAGGTGTCACTGTGATGGATGTTTGTGTAAATTGTATTAATTGTGTTATAATAATAATAATAATAATGGATGGGATTTATATAGCGCCTTTCTAATACTCAAGGCGCTTTACATCGCATTATTCATTCACTCCTCAGTCACACTCGGTGGTGGTAAGCTACTTCTGTAGCCACAGCTGCCCTGGGGCAGACTGACGGAAGCGTGGCTGCCAATCTGCGCCTACGGCCCCTCCGACCACCACCAATCACTCACACACACATTCACACACGTTCACACACAGGCAAAGGTGGGTGAAGTGTCTTGCCCAAGGACACAACGACAGTATGCACTCCAAGCGGGATTCGAACCGGCTACCTTCCGGTTGCCAGCCGAACACTTAGCCCATTGTGCCATCTGTCGTCCTGCCTGCCGAACACTTAGCCCACTGCGCCACCTGTCGTTATGACTGCAGGAACGAAATTTCGTTCAAACCATGTCTGTTTGAATGACAATAAATGGCTATTCTATTCTATTCTATTCTATTCTATAATGAATAACATGATAAAGCTTGAAGGATATAGGAATGCAGGGCAGACTGTAGACCTGCATTTTGTGTGTTTAAGAAGGAACTGCAGATGCTGGAAAATCGAAGGTACACAAAAATGCTGGAGAAACTCAGCGGGTGCAGCAGCGTCTATGGAGCGAAGGAAATAGGCAACGTTTCCTGTCGGAAACGTTGCCTATTTCCTTCGCTCCATAGATGCTGCTGCACCCGCTGAGTCTCTCCAGCAATTTTGTGGACCTGCACTTTATGGTTTGTTCAACACAAAAACATCACAGAATTACAAGCAGGTTTTATTTTTTATTAAATCTTTCATGACCGCTGGGCTTTACAAGAATTATGTGTTTACGATGTTTGGGGAAATGCAGCAGGCACTGTAACTTGCACACACAAAGGATTGTGACTCGTTGTCGGAGAATCCCTTCTAAAGATGTAGGTCGAGCAATGAATTTAGCAGGGAACTTAGTTTTTTGACGGCTTAAATAGGTTGACTGTGGGATGGGAAAGGTGCCAACGGTTTCATTAGGGAGAGCAACGCTACTGGATGCTAAATGTATGGTTTAGTAAATGAGTTCTGGAAGCAGCAAAAGAAAACAAAAAGGTTTGGCAGCATTAGTTTAATTTAGTGATACAGTGCGGCAACAGGCCCTTCGGCCCACCGAGTCCGTACCGACCAGCGATCCCTGCACACTAACAATGCCCTGCACACACTAGTGACAATTTACAATTATACCAAGCCAATTCACCTGCAAACCTGCACGTCTTTGGAGTGTGGGAGGAAACCGGAGCACCCGGAGAAAACCCACGCAGGTCACGGGGAGAACGTACAAACTCCGTACAGACAGAACCCGTGGTCAGGATCGAACCCAGGTCTCTGGCGCTGTGAAGCAGCAACTCTACTGCTGTGGCACCATGCTGCCGATGTTCTTAATTATTGGTGCTTTAAGGTAAGTAGCCTTGGAAACAACGGATATGAATTCGGAACATGGATACATAATTGGAAAAAATGATATTGTGGCCCTTATGGAACCACGGCTTAAAGATGAACCACTCTGACCAAGGGTCCCGACTTGAAACGTTACCTATCCGCATTCTCCAGGGATGCTGCCTGACCCGCTGAGTTACTCCAGCGTTTTGTATCTTTCCTGAAAGATGGATAGAATTGGCCCAATCTTCCTGGTCAAAGGAATTTGGGGAGATCTTGGGGTAAGTGGGGAACTCCTGGTGAAAAATAGTTGGGTGTAGCTATGTTAGGTAAGGAGGTAATTGCAACTATAAGGAAGGTAGACACAAAATGCTGGAGTAACTCAGCGGGTGAGGCAGCATCTCTGGAGAGAAGGAACGGGCGACGTTTCGGGTCGAGACCCTTCTTCAACTGTAAGGAAGGATGGATAGGTTAAAAAGATGACAAATGAGGCTAATGAAGGCAGCATCTCTGGAGAAGGTGGATAGGTGACGATTTGGTTTGGGACCTTTCTTCAGACTGGATTACAGTTAAGGGGACATATACACGGAACAGAAATGTGGGATAATCCAACGGGACAGGCAGCATTTGGAGACATGCAAGGGAGCAATGGAATAGGAGTAACTGTCGAGTACACTCAAGTCTTCAAGTTTCAAGAAGAATTCAAACTATTTTGAAAATGCATGTTTTTTTTAATATGATAATTTTTAATTTATTTTTTATTTTGATTGGAAGCATTTGTACAAGAATAAAACATTCGGCATGTAAAATTATACAATTATGGTACAGCTTTAATTTTGACCTTTTAACCTGAAAATGAGGGAAAAGAAGAGAGAAAGATCAAGGGAAGGAAAAAGTGAAAAGTGAAAAGATAGGACCCCTAGACTACCAAAGTAGTGTGGCCAAAGAGTGAATAAAGATATAAGAGAGGAAAAGATAAAAAGAAAAAAGTGGAGATATACCTGCCCCTCGCCCTCCCCCCCACCCACCTCACCCAACCCATAGTTGGATTTAAATCCAAAGTTGTGTTGTGCCAAACTATCCTTGTAAGAATTCAGTAAAGGGTGTCCATGTCTTGAAAAACTGATCTGGTTTTTCTGCCAAGACAAGCCTCATATTTTCCAAATGTAGTGTCTCGGACATGTTTGTAATCCACATCTTTACAGTATTAACATGATAAATTACTCCTGCTGGTCTGAAGAAGGGTCTCGACCCGAAACGTCACCTATTCCATCGCTCCATAGATGTTGCCTCACCCGCTGAGTTTCTCCAGCATTTTTATCTACCTGCTGGTTTGAATGTGCATTTCACAGGGAGAAAGTAACCCAGCTTAGTCTCTCTTCCATTTGCTTTGCAATTGGCTTGCATCCACTGCTCTAGAAGACACCACCATCTTCTCTGTGGTCTTCAGGGAGAGGATCTATGAAGCAGGGTTTCCAAGAGTAGCTAACTGCTATAAAATACTGAAACCAGACACTTTTGGAAGGCTGTAAAGACTAGTTGGAATAGATGTGGTTCGTTGTCTATTTTGCGAATGGCTAATACTTTTTCTCACTGTAAATAATAATAATAATAATAAATTTTATTTATGGGCACCTTTCAAGAGTCTCAAATTAGCAAGTAGAGGAAAAACATGTATGCGGAATGAAATAAATAGTAGAGACATGACTAGTACACAAATTAAAGACAGAATTCAATTCAAAACACAATATGAGGCAATTCAAGCACAGATGAAAAGGGAGGGGGGACGTGGGGCTAAGGATAGGCAGAGGTGAAGAGATGGGTCTTGAGGCGGGACTGGAAGATGGTGAGGGACACGGAATTGCGGATCAGTTGGGGGAGGGAGTTCCAGAGCCTGGGAGCTGCCCTGGAGAAGGCTCTGTCCCCAAAACTGCGGAGGTTGGATTTGTGGATGGAGAGGAGACCGGCTGATGTGGATCTGAGGGACCGTGAGGGTTGGTAGGGGGAGAGGAGGTCAGTGAGATGTGGGGGGGGGGGCCAGATGGTGGAGGGCTTTGTAGGTGAGGACCAGGATTTTGTAGGTGATCTTGGTTCTGCTTGTTCAGCTTGAAGAACTTATGGGGAAGTTTATTATGGTTTACCTTAGAGATACAGCGTGGAAACAGACCCTTCGGCCCACGCAGTCCGCGCCGACCAGTGATCACCCGTACACTAGTTCTATCCCACACACACCAGGGACAATTTACAATTTACAGAAGCCAATTAACCTACAAATCTACGTGTCTTTGGAGTGTGAGAGGAAACTGGAGCACCTGGGGAAAACTCGTAAGTTCAATTGATCGGAGCAGAATTAGGCCATTCGGCCCATCCAGTCTACTCTGCCATTCAACCGTGGCTGATCTATCTCTCCCTCCTGACCCCATTCTCCTGCCTTCTCCCCATAACCCCTGACACCCGTACTAATCAAGAACCTATCTATCCCTGCTGTGAAAATATCCATTGGCTTGGCCTCCACAGCCTTCGGTGGCAATGAATTCCACAGATTCACCACCCTCTGGTGCTTTGAGGCAGCGACTCCACCCACTGCGCCACAGTGCTGCCCTGATTGTGGCTGCACAACCCCTGCCAATGTTGTTTGACGCACAGCCTCCATAAATCCAGAGCCATCAAGCATAAAGAGCTGTGGTAACCGTGACCAAAATGATTCTCTAAGGATAAACCTATTACGCTTAATGCGATTTAGGTGGGGTAAAGTTTTACGAACAATTTGAGATGAGTGAAAAAATAAATGTTATGATTTCCAAATTGAATAAAAAATAATGTTCAATATTTTCCCATTATAATGGTACTTAGTTTCGTAATTGAGACAGGCTTTGCAAGCGTGCAGAAGGCATGCATTACAGCAGTGTGATAATGGATGATATTCGAGCTGGGCGATATAATTGATGCATTATCTGTTATTTTAATTGAATGCTATTTAATCATATTAGTATGTAATCACATTGTGTTTGGTAGGCATTTTAATGATGTAGCTCTGGGGGAAGATATCTAGTGGATGCTGCAGACTTTGTTTCATGTTACCCGTCCCTTTTTGCTCGCAGAAGGTACAGACTTTCCTGAAGCAGCAGCACGGTGGCACAGCGGTAGAGTTGCTGCCTAAAGGGCCTGTCCCACTGACGCGACTTTTCAGCGACTCTCTTCGACCTTCAAGCTCGAGGGCACTCGCCTGAAAAACCTCGAGCTGGATCGACCGTCAGCGATGAAACCGCGAGCCGGATCGACCGTCTGCGCACACACACACACACAAACACATCGCAAAGGCGGGGACCAGGGAAAGCGGGGGAGCGCGGTCTGAAATTCACACCCGCGATGAACAGGAAGGTAAAAGACGGCTGGCACCGTTCGGTAAGTCCTTTAGAGAGCGCGGAGAGAAGGGGAGAGAAGTGGTGAGAAGGGTGGAGAAGAGGGGGGGGAGAAGAAGTGGAGACACTTTTAAGAAGCCAGACAACGTTTAATAACATTTAGCGGGCATTTAACATTACCGGTCGGTTTACTTACCTTTTTTTTCTCAACGAGGTTTACCTTCGACTAACTTTGATTAACTTTGATTGACTTCGACCACCTACAAATAGCATTGTGACCTACTAGGACCTACCTCGACTAAACCCACAAGAAAAATAAATCTATTTTTTCCATGGAGACCTTTTTTTACTCATGGGCATTTTTCAACATGTAGCTGAGGCTGCGGGTACGCGGGGACTACTCTCGAGCATGAAGGAGAGTTACAAAGACCTCCTAGGACCTCATGTCGACCAGGCTGCGAGTATGAGTCGAGGGCAAACTCGTCTGAACTCGCGGATTAGGTCGCCTAAGTGGGACAGCCCCTTTACAGTGCCAGGGACGCGGGTTCGATCCTGACTACAAGGCTCGGTGCTGGGAGCGCAGCTATTTACAATATAGATCAATGATTTAGATGAAGGGATTCAAAGTAACATTAGCAAATTTACAGATGACACAAAGCTGGGTGGCAGTGTGAACTGTGTGGAGGATGCTATGAGAATGCAGGGTGACTTGGACAGGTTGGGCGAGTGGGCAGATCCATGGCAGATGCAGTTTAATGTGGATAAATGTGAGGTTATCCATTTTGGTAGCAAAAACAGGAAGGCAGATCATTATCTAAATGGTGTCAAGTTGGGAAAAGGGGAAGTACAATGGGATCTGGGGGTCCTTGTTTATCAGTCAATGAAAGTAAGCATGCAGGTACAGCAGGCAGTGAAAAAAACAAATGGCATGTTGGCCTTCATAACAAGATGAGTTGAGTACAGGAGCAAAGAGGTCCTTCTGCAGTTGCATAGGGCCCTAGTGAGACCATACCTGGAGTATTTGTGCAGTTTTGGTCCCCTAATTTGAGGAAGGATTTGAGCAGTGGCTGTCTGTGCACCAGTCTCCCCATGTTAAACAAAGTCACCCACAGGCATCCTCCATATAGGGAATAGCACCCTGGAGACACCGATGGTACCACGGTCAGCCACGACCGAAGGGGGCCTAAGAAGAAACATTAGTTCGACCCGTAACGTCACCCATTCCTTGTAACCAGAGATGCTGCTTGACCCGCTGAGTTACACCAGCATTTTGTGTCTATCTTCGGTGTAAACCAGCATCTGCAGTTCCTCCCCATCGACTTTTTTTTATCATTTAGTTTGGTCTTTGGAAAGTTGAACCTTTCCTTTCACTTGGTAACATGAAGAATTGTCTTGTTATGTCCGGTTCATAAAGAGCAGAACAAATCGAATCAACTAATTACTAACCATTTAGACTACACTCAATCATCAGCAAAATAATGGAAGCTCTTGTCGATAGAGTCATCAAGAGGCACATGGTTATTGTTAATCCTCCCATGCAGGCCAGTTTGATTCTGTTAGAGTTAAGGGCCTGTCCCACTTTCACGACCTAATACACGACCTCTGCCGAGTTTGCCCTTGAATCATACTCGCAGCGTGGTCGTCACGAGGTCACTGTGGTGGATGTTCATGTTAAAATGTGTTTTTGAGTCTGTTGCTTTTTAAATGTATGACTGACCTGGCCAGTGAAATTCCTCGCATGTTGCAAAACATACTTGGCGAATAAAATCTGATTCTGATTCTATGAAGAAGGGCCTTGACCCGAAACGTCACCTATTCCTCCTCTCCATAGATGCTGCCTCACCGGCTGAGTTTCTCCGGCATTTTTGTCCACTATGATATGCAGTGGTGCCTACATGTCTGAAACCTCTTCCCTGGCTGAGAATCTACTCAGAACATCCTATCACAAGAACTAAAGCGTACATATAAGTTATTCTGGGTTCTACAGTTGAGGAGGTTAATGGCCTCAACCTTCCCTCCATTGACGAACTGTACACTGCAAGGGCCAGGAAGCGAGCGGGTAAGATCATCTCTGACCCCTCTCACCCTGGCCACAAACTCTTTCAATCACTTCCCTCTGGAAGGCGACTCCGGACTGTCAAAGCTGCCACAGCCAGACATAAAAACAGCTTTTTTCCACGAGTAGTTGCTCTACTCAATAACCAAAAATTAGCCTCCTGTTGCTCTGGTATTTTATTTAATTCACATGTTTATACAATAATGTTTTATTATTAATGTTTAATGTTTTATGTGTCATTCTTAACTGTCACTGTATGTCATGTTGTCATTTGCGGGCAGAGCACCAAGGAAAATTCCTTGTATGTGAATACTTGGCCAATAAACCTATTCATTCATTCATTCATTCATTCATTCATTCATTCATTCAATCATTCATACGAATGCTATTAAGTGCAAGAAACATCAAGAGATAAAGATGGTTCTTTGTAAAGACGGATTAAAAATTAATAAAGCATGGTTGACATTTCGAGACAATTCATCATCTCAAGTATAAAGTATTTATCTCTAAACTACACTAAATTAAACAAGAAGAGCTTCACCAGGAAGGTGCCGGAGATGGAAGTTTAGTTTAGTTTAGTTTAGTTTTGAGATACAGCGTGGAAACAGGCCCTGCGGCCCACTGAGTCCGCGCCGACCAGCGATCACCTCGTACACTAGCACTATCCTACCTGGGACAACTTACATTTGTACCAAGCCTATTAACCTCCAAACCTGTACGTCTTTGGAGTTGAATGTTTCGCCAATGAGGATAAACTTGATAGACTGACTTTAGTTCTCTTTAGACTTTAGAGTAGTGGTTCTTAACCTTTTTGGCACCAGTACGCGCATACGCGAACAAAATACTGTATATGGTATGTACCTTTGTTAGGTTCCTAAGCATGGGCTCAACAAATTGATATGTTATTTGTGTCCCCTTCATGATCCCTGGCAAAGCCCCAAACTGGATCACAACCCCCAGGTTAAGAACCACTGCTTTCGAGACACAGCGTGGAAACAGGCCCTTTGGCCCACCGAGTCCACACTGACCAGCAATCACCCCGTACACTAGCACAGTCCTACACTAGGAACAATTTATAATTTACAGAAGCCTATTAACCTACAAACCTGCATGTCTTTGGAGCATGGGAGGAAACCAGAGCACCCAGAGAAAACCCACGCAGTCACAGGGAGAATGTACAAACTCCGTACAGACAGCACCCGCAGTCAGGATCGAACCCGGGTCTCTGGCGCTGGAAGACAAAGATTATGGGGGAGAAGAGAGTTTGAGACTTTTCCCCGTGGTAGAAGAGGGCGTAAGTTTAGGGTAAGTGCTGGACCTTTAAGAGGAGAACTGTGGAAGAATTGGTTCATCTAGAGAATGCATGGAATCTGGAATGTGCTTTAGGTGCTGGTGAATGCAGAAGCCGTCACTAACTATAAGAGGAATCTAAGCGAGCCGTTGAATTGGCAAGGCAGAGAAGACTGTGAACCAAATGTTGAAGAAAGGGATTAGTACCGACGTTTAATGGACTGAGGGACATTGCATGCCAAGAAGACATGCTCCTGTGGCTTCTGGCCCTAGAACTAAATCATCCCATCTCTGTTACATCAACAATTGACTGAAATATACACAAAAATATCTTGTTCTTAGATGTTGGGCTCTTCACTGGAGATCGTTCCTTCAACGGTCAAATGATTACCATCTTGCACTTACATGCCCATGGTTACAAAATAGTTATCATGCAATCCATCTGCCCAGTCTGTTGAAATCTTTTGTTATGATGTTTTTATAACCTAACCAGCTGCTTTTGACAAACCCTTTGCAACTGATGTAACCCATACTTCCCTGAAATGTTACTAATCTTTTTGAGTTACATCCAACCCGAATATTCAGGCTACAAAATAAACCAAAATGTATATTTAGCTGGCAGTGGGCTGTAGTGTACATCAATAGACAATAGACAATAGGTGCAGGAGCAGGCCATTCGGCCCTTCGAGCCAGCACCGCCATTCAATGTGATCATGGCTGATCATCCACAATCAGTACCCCATTCCTGCCTTCTCCCCATATCTCCTGACTAGGCTATCTTCAAGAGCCCTATCTAGCTCTCTCTTGAGATTATCCAGAGAACCAGCCTCCTGTGCCCTCTGAGGCAGAGAATTCCACACTCACCGCTCTCTGTGAGAAAAAGTGTTTCCCTGTCTCCGTTCTTAATGGCTTGCCCCATATTCTTAAACTGTGGCCCCTGGTTCTGGACTCCCCCAACATCGGGAACACGTTTCCTGCCTCTAGCGTGTCCAAACCCTTAACAATTTTATATGTTTCAATAAGAACCCCTTTCATCCTTCTAAACTCCAGAGTGTACAAGTCCAGCCGCTCCATTCTCTCAGCATATGACAGTCCCGCCTTCCCGGGAATTAACCTTATCATTCAACAGTGTTATCCTCATCTGCCCCCTACTCCTCCAATCATCGTGGCTCAACGCTCTTCTCCTTTCCTCCTCGGTGCCTCTTATAGTCTCATAGAACCTCGAACCCAGGCGGCATGGTGGCGCAGCGGTAGAGTTGCTGCCTCACAGCGCCAGAGACCCGGGATCGACCCTGACCACGGGCACTTGTCTGTACGGAGTTTGTACGCTCTCCCCGTGACCTGTGCGGGTTCTCTCTGGGTGATCCAGTTTCCTCCCACACCGACGAATGGGATTGTAGGGTTAATTGGCTTTGGTAAAAATGGTAAATTGCCCCCAGCGGTGTGCAGGGATCGCTGGTCGGTGCGGACTCAGTGGGCCAAAGGGCCTGTTTCTGCGATGTATTCGCTAAACGAAACCAAAAGGAAAGGTTTGTGATGTTTAACCAACTCGAAACATCGCAAAGAGTCGCTGCATGAAATCAGTGAAAGGATGATTGATCTAACTCCCCCCTGGCCCTGGAAGGCAGCAACGTTACCACTGAAGATAGACACAAATAGCTGGAGTAACTCAGCGGGACAGGCAGCATCCCTGGAGAGAAGGAATGGGTGACGTTTGGGGGTCGAGACCCTCCTTCAGACACATTTCATCTATTACTTGCCAGGCTTTGTCCTTCTCTCCTCTCTCCCAGCTCTCTTTCCTGCCCCCCCCCCCCCCCCCCCCCCCCCCCCCCCACACACAATCAGTCTAAAGAAGGGTCCTGACATGAAACGTCACCGATCCATGTTCTCCAGGGATGCTGCCTGTCCCGCTGAGTTAAGGGGCCTATCCCACTTGGGTGCCATTTGCACGTCATTTACGCGCCACGTGATGCGCGCATGGTGCGCGGTGACGTAGGCAGTGACGTGCGGTCGTGCGCGGCGCCCCAGGATTTTTGGGATGTACAAAACCTTTACACGCCATCTACGTGACGCGCAAATGACGCCCAGGTGGGACAGGCCCTTAATTTCCAGCACTTTCTGTCTTTTCTTATACACGACCAGCATTGACTTTCTTTTCATGAAGTTCTGTCACGCAATTCACAGAAACAATTCAGCACTTGTAGAATTTCCGAGCCATTGTTTTTTTGTGACTTTGTGAAATAAAATTGGATTGCAAGGTCATGACCCCTTCCATTAACTCAGATCGTTCTTGTACTGAAAAGAAATCGAATCATCGAGTGTCCGAACATATAGTAGTAAAATAAATGCCAGGAAAAGTTCAAACTAATGCATAATTTAAGCAGCTTTGTTGGAAAACACAGACTCGGTGCTTGACCCGAGTTTATGCATAATTTTGGGGCTGTAAATTATGCATGAATGTCAAAAAAGCACTATTATTATGGAAGTGCCGTACATGATTAGCTTATCTCAGTCTGAAGTTTGGTAAAGAAATAGTACATCTTTATGACTGAAACCTGCTATACCTTGAAGCCATTCTGCTTCTCTGATTGATAATGAAGTTAGGCGACGCATTGTATAATTGCATTATGCATTTTCGGCTTGAAATGAGCAAATTTGTTTTGAACGCCTGCTGGACTCATTCTCATTGGGTTCTGTTTGGATCCACTAGGGTCAGGTGGCATTCTGCCTTGCTGATGGCTTTCTTAAAGTCAATGCATGTGTCTATGGAACACTCGAGCGGTGGCCGCTGCACTTGGTGGCAGTCACAGTCACATACACAGATCAGTGTTATTAGTTGGTCTCCATCAGGCAAACAGAGAGACCCGGTTGTTTAAACTATGCTGGTCTCCTGGGATACATGTCATCAGTCTTCAGTCTGCTGGTGTCAAGCTTCTGCCCAAGTCTGAAGGCAATTGGTTCGAGATATACCAGCGGCCATGTGGCGCTGCTGGTAGAGCTGCCACCTCATAGCGCCAGAGACCTACCTGGGTTCGATCCTGACCTCGGCTGCTGTCTGTGTGGAGTTTGCACCTCGTCCCCATGACCACACGGGCTTCCTCCAACATCACAAGAGGTGCAGGGTTAATCAGCCCTCTGTAAATTGCTCCTGGAGTGCAGGGAGTGGAAGCCAAAGTGGGAGAACAAAGAAACTCGTGTGAACGGGTGATCAATGGCCAGTGTGGACTCGGTGGGACCTGTTTCCATGCTGTATATTTCAATAGAATCAATCAATCAACTCCAGAGCTTTCAGGGTGTAAAATCTAAATCAATTCTTCAATGCAGATTTATGAGAGAGCTAAATTGTTGAAGGTGCCACATTTGAATGGAATTACACAGGGAAGCCTCACCTGCCTCTGTCTCTCCAGGTCCAAACTGAGGTATATTTCACAGCGAAGGTAGATGAAAATGCTGGAGAAACTCAGCGGGACAGGCAGCATCTATGGAGCGAAGGAATGGGTGACGTTTCAGGTCGAGACCCTTCTTCAGATTTCTTATATATTTCTCAGCTATCATCGCCAAGTCAACTTCTCTTTTTAATTGAGAAAAAACACAGAGTACTGAATGGACTCAACAAGCCAGGCAGCATCTGTGGAGGGAATGGACAGACAACACATGTCCTGAGTTAAAATGTCACCTGTCCATTGCCTCCTGAGATGCTGCCTGATCGGTTGAGTTACTCCAGCACTTTGTGTTTTGTTCAAGAGTCCACCATTCCGGCATAGATACATAGATACATAGAAAATAGGTGCAGGAGTAGGCCATTCGGCCCTTCGAGCCTGCACCGCCATTCAATATGATCATGGCTGATCATCCAACTCAGTATCCCGTACCTGCCTTCTCTCCATACCCTCTGATCCCCTTAGCCACAAGGGCCACATCTAACTCCCTCTTAAATATAGCCAATGAACTGGCCTCGACTACCCTCTGTGGCAGAGAGTTCCAGAGATTCACCACTCTCTGTGTGAAAAAAGTTCTTCTCATCTCGGTTTTAAAGGATTTCCCCCTTATCCTTAAGCTGTGACCCCTTGTCCTGGACTTCCCCAACATCGGGAGCAATCTTCCTGCATCTAGCCTGTCCAACCCCTTAAGAATTTTGTAAGTTTCTATAAGATCCCCTCTCAATCTCCTAAATTCTAGAGAGTATAAACCAAGTCTATCCAGTCTTTCTTCATAAGACAGTCCTGACATCCCAGGAATCAGTCTGGTGAACCTTCTCTGCACTCCCTCTATAGCAATAATGTCCTTCCTCAGATTTGGAGACCAAAACTGTACGCAATACTCCAGGTGTGGTCTCACCAAGACCCTGTACAACTGCAGTAGAACCTCCCTGCTCCTATACTCAAATCCTTTTGCTATGAAAGCTAACACACCATTCACACCATGAAAGCTAACACACCTGTTCCAAAGAAGACCCATCCCACTCTCTACAATGACTACAGACCAGTAGCGCTCACTTCTCACATAATGAAGACATTTGAGAGACTTGTCCTTTCCTACATCAGGACTAGTGTGTCAAATCACATGGATCCTTTACAGTTTGCATATCAGCCTAACATCAGTGTCGATGATGCCCTCATTTACATGCTGCAGAGGGTGTACACACATTTGGACACTACTGATGCATCTGTAAGGATTACTTTTTTTGACTTTTCAAGCGCCTTCAACACTATTCAGCCCCGACTGCTAGGGGAGAAGATGGAGAAGATGAAAGTGGATCCATCACTGGTACTGTGGTGTTTGGATTACCTTTCCCTCAGACCACAGTACGTGCGCCTACAGAACAGTGTCTCGGGCACCATCTTGAGCAGCACAGGGGCTCCACAAGGAACTGTGCTGGCTCCGTTCCTGTTTACCATCTACACAGCGGATCTCCAATGGAACACCAACAGCTGCTTTTTGCAGAAGTTTTCGGATGATACAGCTGTTGTCGGCCTCATTAAAGGGGGCAATGAGGAGGAATACAGAGACATTATAAGTAACTTTGTGGAGTGGAGCGCACAGAATAATCTCCATCTTAACACCAAAAAAACAAAGGAGATAGTGGTGGACTTTAGGAGGGGGAGGAGGAGGACTCAAGCAACGCCGATCACCATTAAGGGCACTGAGGTGGAGGTGGTCGCTAATCACAGGTACCTTGGGGTGCAGCTTGACAGTGAGCTGAACTGGAAGTGTCATATGGAGGCAGTGTACAGGAAGGGACAAAGCCGACTGTATTTTTTAAGGAGGCTGAGGTCTTTTAATATCTGCCAACCCCTACTGTGCAGTGTCTACCATTCAGTGGTGGCCAGTGCTCTGTTTTTTGCTGTGGCCTGTTGGGGAGATGGCGCCCGTATAGCGGATAAAAACAGATTGGACAAACTAATCAGGAAGGCCGGCTCAGTGGTCGGGGCTGAGCAACGAACGGTCCAGCAGGTGGCAGAGGCCAGAACACTAAATAAACTAGGTTCCATAATGACAAACCCCACTCACCCACTCCATGCCCTGAAGGTGATCAAGAGCAGCATCTTCAGCCAGAGGCTGATTGCACCAATGTGCAAAACGGAGAGATACAGGAAGTCCTGTTTACCAGCTGCTATAAGACTTTATAATGAGCATAAATAACTGCACTTTTTTTAAATTAATTGTATTTTAACTTGTATTTTAACGTATTTTAACTTGTTATGTATGAAAGCGTGGTGTTATGTTTGTCTTGAAGCTGTCGTGGCACTGTAATTTCCTGAAAAAGGATTATTAAAGGAATAATCTATCTAATCAATCTATCTATCTTTCTTCACTGCCTGCTGCACCTGCATGCCTACTTTCAATGACTGGTGTACCATGACACCCAGGTCTCGCTGCATCTCCCCTTTTCCTAGTCGGCCACCATTTAGATAATAGTCTGCTTTCCTGTTTTTGCCACCAAAATGGATAACCTCACATTTATCCACATTATACTGCATCTGCCAAACATTTGCCCACTCACCCAGCCTATCCAAGTCACCTTGCAGTCTCCTAGCATCCTCCTCACAGCTAACACTGCCCCCCAGCTTAGTGTCATCCGCAAACTTGGAGATATTGCCTTCAATTCCCTCATCCAGATCATTAATATATATTGTAAATAGCTGGGGTCCCAGCACTGAGCCTTGCGGTACCCCACTAGTCACTGCCTGCCATTGTGAAAAGGACCCGTTTACTCCTACTCTTTGCTTCCTGTTTGCCAGCCAGTTCTCTATCCACATCAATACTGAACCCCCAATGCCGTGTGCTTTAAGTTTGTGCAGCGGTAGAGTTGCTGCCTTACAGCGCTTGCAGCGCCGGAGACCCAGGTTCGATCCCAACTACGGGTGCTGTCTGTACGGAGTTTCTCCCCTGATCGGGTTTGTTTTTTCTTTCTCCGAGATCTTCGGTTTCCTCCCACGCTCCAAAGACGTGTCGGTTTGTTGGTTAATTGGCTTGGTATAAAACTATAAATTGTCGCTGGTGTGTGTAGGATGGTGTTAATATGCGGGGATCGCACCACATTTCTAAACTAAGCGAAACAAAACTATATTTGACTCGAAGACAAGACATCTTCCATCTGGTCAAGGGCAATTGGTGCAAATTGCTTAAATATTTCCTTCATTCAGCAATCGATGGAAATTATGAAATGCACAGAAATGTTTCCATTTTATTGTTATGGAAAAAGTTGCGCATAACTAACAGATGTTTTAAAGCCAATGAAAATTGGAAAATTCTCCCTTCTCGAGTTAGCGGAGTTTTGCCAGACATGTCATCTGTTGCTGGAGAAATTGTGAAAGGTTAAAGACTAAGATCCAATGTTTGAATTGTTAATTATATTAGCTCCAATAAAATCTTTTCATTTGCCACATGCCTGGCAAACTCTCAAATAATATGAAGCACGTTTTTGAATTGAATTTGTTGAAATAAATGAAACAAAGATTGCAGAACCGTTACTGGTGGTCAAAGCGGAATTTGTATTGACTATTATACAAGGTACACAGACTCCTTTCCCTCTGTGGTGTTACTCTTTACAAAAGTGCTCTTTTCACTCATTTAAAAATAAAATGAGTTTAATTTAATTCAATTTAATTGTGTGATGCTGAGAAATTCAATTGAGTCATAGAGTCTTGGAGTGATACAGTGTGGAAACAGGCCCTTCGGCCCAACTTGCCCACACTGGCCAACATGTCCCAGCTAAACTAGTCCCACCTACCTGCGCTTGGTCCACATCCCTCCAAACCTGTCCTATCCATGTACCTGTCTAACTGTTTCTTAAACATTGGGATAGTCCCAGCCTCAACTACCTCCTCCGGCAGATTGTTCCATACATCCATCACCCTTTGTGTGAAAAAGATACCTCTCAAATTACTATGGTAGACAAAAATGCTGGAGAAACTCAGCGGGTGAGGTAGCATCTATGGAGAGAAGGAACAGGTGACGTTTCGGGTCGAGACCCTTCTTCAGACCCAAAACGTCACCTATTCCTTCGCTCCATAGATGCTGCCTCACCCACTGAGTTTCTCCAGCATTTTTGTCTACCTTCGATTTTTCCAGCATCTGCAGTTCTTTCTTAAACATCTCAGATTCCTATTAAATCTTTTCCCCTTCACCTTAAACCTATGTCCTCTGGTCCTCGGTTGAACCTACTCTGGGCAAGAGACTCTGTGCATCTACCCGATCTATTCCTCTCATGATTTTGTACACCTCTATAAGATCCCCCCTCATCACTCCTGCACTAGACCCAGCCTACTCAACCTCTCCCTGTAGCTCAGACCCTCTAGTCCTGGCAACATCCTCGTCAAAATCTTCTCTGAACCCTTTCAAGCTTGACAATATCTTTCATGTATCCGTCCAAGTGTATTTTAAACACTGTTATAGTAGCGGCCCCAACAACCTCCTCGGGCAGCTTGCTCCATGTACACACCACCTTCTGAGTGGAAAATGTTGCCCCTCGGATTCCTAATAAATCTTGCCCCTCTCACCTCGAACATAAGTCGCCTGGTTTTTGCTTCTCCTACCCTGCACTCCAAGGAATTGGGGTAGAACAGTGGCGTAGCGGTAGAGTTGCTGCCTCACAGGGCCAGAAGCCCAGGTTTGATCCTGACTATGGGTGCTGTTTGTACGGAGTATGCATGTTCTCCCCGCAACTGCATGGGTTTTCTCCGGGTGCTCCGGCTTCTTCCCCACACTCCAAAAACAAGAGCTTTGTAGGTTAAATGTTTAAGAAGGAACTGCAGATGCTGGAAAATCGAAGGTAGACAAAAATGCTGCAGAATCTCAGCAGGTGAGGCAGCATCTATGGAGCGAAGGAAATAGGCAACGTTTCGGGGCGAGACCCTTCTTCAGAGCTTTGTAGGTTAAACGGCTTATAAGTTGTCCCTAGTTTAACGGACAGCGTTAGTGTGCGGGATCGCCGGTCGGCACGGACCCGGTGGGCCGAAGGGCCTGTTTCCGCGCTGTATCTCTAAAGTCCAAATCTAAAGAATAAAGTCCGAGCCTGTCCAAACCTCTCGAGTCCTGACATCTTCTCTTGACAATCTTGCATTTGAGAATGAAAAGATATCATAGAATAATTGTTCCAATGGGCTGGTTTACCCAGTGGGAGCCTGTACGAGGAGCTTGCTGCCGGCAACATTACATCAATCAAAATTAATGGGTCGGAAGTTGTGGGGAAGGTGCTGGGATTTTCTACGTGTGAATTCCCAGTGGGGATGAAACCCCTGCTGCAATTGCACATTTGGAAAGTTCTTCCCCTCATGTGCGATTCATTCTATTAAACGCACATGGATGAGCATCTTGCTGACTTGCAAAGGGCCAGGACGGCAACCAGACTACTGCTGCCGTCTCCGAAATACACAAACAGGCCAGGAAGTGCTGCCACTGCTGTTATTCAGGAGCCACTGCCAGAGTGAAGCCAAATGCAAATTGGAGGAACAGCACCTCATATTTCGCTTGGGCAGCTCACAACCCAATGGAATGAATATTGATTCCTCTAACTTCAAGCAACCCCGACCGCGGGGCCTGTGGACTTTAACGCCCGTGAAGCCGGCGGTCTCCGGTAAGAAGCGGCCGACTCGGGAGCTCCATGCCATGGAGTGTTCCAATCCGTCCCGACGCCGGAGTTTCGATCATCCCGACGAGAGGGCTTCGGATTCGGACGGTCGGCAACAGCATTTGCGGAGAGTTCAAGGCTCCGACCGCGGTGAACAACGAAGAAAAAACGGAACTTTATTGCCTTCCATCACAGTGAGGAATGTTGATCCCACTGTGGTGGATGTTTATGTTACATTTTATTTTATCTGTGTTTTGTGATCTTTGCACTTAGTATAGCTGTATGGTAACTCAAGTTTCACTCTACCTTAGTTGGTTAAGTGATAATAAATGCAAACTTGAACTTGAACTGGGACTTAACTCCCTCTCTCCATCCCTCCCCCACCCAACTCGTGTTACAAGCTTCAACGTCGTCTTGTTCAGTCTCATTGTCTGTAACTCATTTTCACCCAGGCCACAGCTAACAGTTGACTTGTCTCCTTTATCATCCTTACTTTTTGCATATCTTTCATTCATCTGTTCTATATCTCTCTACATCACCATCTATATCTCTCGATTCCCTCTCCCCTGACTCTCAGACTGGTGAAGGGTCTCGAACCGAAACGCCACCCATCCCTTCTCTCCAGAGATGCTGCCTGTCCCGCTGAGTTACTCCAGCATTTTGAGGTCTATCTCCGCCATCAATGAATTGTTGGCTCGGCTTGTGCTCTGCTTTTAGGCTTGGAAGTGAATTGTTTGCTAATAGCATTGTGTGGGTCAGTGCGTTCCCTGGCTCATAGACGTGCACATCGCAGTGTGGAATATTAGCAACGTGCTGGATTTAGCCTGGAGTCATACAACTGGTCACACCATGCAAAGCTGGCATGTGTACCCTGACCCTGTACATTCGAATAGGATTGCCGATCTGGAAGGAAACGAAATGCAAAGACACTGTAAGTGTATTTTATTTTCTTCATTTTAAGTGGTATTAATGATAATGAGATTTGAATTCATTCTATTTTTAAATGATTTATTTAAATCGGAGGCATTGAGAGACATTTGAAAAGGCGTTTAGTTTTTCAGATGCTGACGTTAGGTGCTGTCTGTGCAGAGTTTGCACGTTCTCCCCGTCACCTGCTCATACAGCATGTAAAATGGCCCATCAGCCCGAGATGCCACAGCTACACTACTCCCACCTGCCTATGTTTGGCCCACATCTTAAACGGTTCCCATCCTTGTACCCGTCCAAATGTGTTTTGTATTGAAGTAAATTTGATATGTCTTAACTTTTCTATTTTTTGACATTTTCTATTTATTATCATAGTGCAGAGTGATAGAGCACAAAATGGGGACTGGACATTGTGTCTTCCCTCATAATGGGAACCATTGTGGGGGGATGTTTTTATGTTTAAATGTCTTTATTACTGTTTTGTCTGTATTCTTTCTTTATGGCAAGAAGCATTTCACTACACCTAGGTGTATGTGACTAATAAAATAACCTTTGAACCTTTGAACCTTTGAAATACTGCGTACGTTTCTGAACACCGCAATATAGGGGAGATATGATCGCACTGGAGAGAGTGCAGAGAACATTCCCTGGGATTTGGCCTGGGATTGTGTGCGGGGCAAGATTTTTTACATTGGTGGGGGCCTGGAACGCATTGGTGGTGGTGGGGTGTCGGCGGTGGAGGCAGATACGAGAGTGGTGTTTAAGAGGCTTTTACAAGGAACTGCAAGGAATCACGCCATGTCAATCATGGCTGATCTATCCCTCCCTCTTAAACCCATTCTGCTGCCTTCTCCCCGTAACCTCTGCCTTAAATATATCCCTTGACTTGGCCTCCACAGCCTTCTGTGGCAAAGAATTCCACAGATTCACCACCCTCTGAGTAAAGATATTTCTCCTCATCTCCTTCCTAAAAGAACGTCCTTTAACTCGCAGGCATTGTCCGAGACTCTCCCACCAGTGGAAACATCCTCTCCACATCCACTCTATCAACGCCTTTCACTATTCTGTATGTTACAATGAGGTCCCCTCTTCATTCTTCTAGTGAGTACAGGCCCAAAGTCGTCAAACGCTCATCATATGTTAACCCACTCATTCCTGGGATCATTCTTGTAAACCTCCTCTGGAACCTTTCCAGAGCCAGCACATCCTTCCTCAGATATGTTGGTCAAAACTGCGCACAATATTCCAAATGCGGCCTGACCAGCGCCTTATAGAGCCTCAGCATTACATCCCTGTTTTTACGTACAACCCCTCTCAAAATAAATGCTAGCATTGCGTTTGCTTTCTTTACTACGGATTCGACTTGCAGATGAACTTTTTGGGAATCCTGCACCAGCATTCCCAAGTCCCTTTGCACCTCCGATTTCTGGATTCTCTCCCCGTTTAGAAAATAATCGACACCTTAATTCCGACGACCAAAATGCATGACTCCACACTTTGCTACACTTTTTGCACTGTACCTCTAAATTAAACTAAACTAAACTTGTAAATGGACTTGGAAGGAATTTAAAGCGCGCTGGGGGAAGGGTTACAAGGAATGCGTGGGAAGGAACTGCAGACGCTGGTTTAACTCAAAGATAGACACAAAAAACTGGAGTAACTCAGCGGGACAGGCAGCATCTCTGGAGAGAAGGAATGGGGGACGTTTCGGGTCGAGAAGGGACTGTAGAAGGGTCTCGACCCGAAACGTCACCCATTCCTTCTCTCGAGAGATGCTGCCTGTCGTGCTGAGTTACTCCAGTTTTTTGTGTCTATCTTTAGGAGTTTGGGCTACCATGTTTTCAATCAATATCACAGCAAAACCAGGCGGATTGCTTACTGGCAATTGTCAAACATCTCGTGGGGAGGTAGGGTTGACTGTGCTTCCTGGAAACGATTGTGTCGTCAGGGATGGGAGATTGTTGAATCAGACGAAGAGGGAAGGATCAGAACTAATCACTTGCGGCAGCAGTGGGGAGCCTCCTCCTGTGGCAACTCCTGCACCAACACACTCACTGCAGGAGTACGCCACACTGTCTTTTACCCAGAGTAGAGGAACCAAGACACAGGCAGTATAGGGTAAAGGTGAGAGGGGAAAGATTAAATGGAAATCCGAGTTTTAATAGGAAATCTGGAAATCCGAGCAATTATATCACACAGTGGGTGTATGGAGCGAGCTGCCAGACCTCCCCAGCAGAGCGAGATGTCTGTCAGGGAATTTTGCCGACTGGCCCGCTCCCAGACTGCAGGAGTTTAGCTGAGGGACGCACTGAAGCTCGGTGCAGCCAACGCCAAGGCTCTGTGGCGGAGGACCACAGTCTAGGGTCCTTCCGTTGCTGGACATCGGGGGGCAGAGTCCAATGGGGGCACCCCTCAAAGAAGGGGAGGGATCTTACCCCAGGGGGCCACACGCATGGCTATGGTACCAGGTATAATGATTTTTTTGTGAACACGATGATACATCGTTAATGACTAAATTCAAAACCTTCACGAATGTCATTAGAAATTTTGCACAGTTTTTGTTTCGTATATATTTTTTATTCTGAATAAAGTTAATTTTGAATTAAAACAAAGACACTGCAGGTACTATCTTCTTCTTACATAGATACATAGAAAATAGGTGCAGGAGTAGGCCATTCGGCCCTTCGAGCCTGCACCGCCATTCAATATGATCATGGCTGATCATCCAACTCAGTATCCCGTACCTGCCTTCTCTCCATACCCCCTGATCCCTTTAGCCACAAGGGCCACATCTAACTCCCTCTTAAATATAGCCAATGAACTGGCCTCAACTACCCTCTGTGGCAGAGAGTTCCAGAGATTCACCACTCTCTGTGTGAAAAAGTTTCTTCTCATCTCGGTCCTAAAGGATTTCCCCCTTATCCTTAAGCTGTGACCCCTTGTCCTGGACTTCCCCAACATCGGGAACAATCTTCCTGCATCTAGCCTGTCCAACCCCATAAGAATTGTGTACGTTTCTATAAGATCCCCTCTCAATCTCCTAAATTCTAGCGAGTATAAACCAAGTCTATCCAGTCTTTCTTCATATGTGTGGCGTGCACAGCCTAAAGTTGTAGGACAACTTGTCCTATTTGATCTTCTGTGTGTGCACGTCGAGTTGATTGCATTAGTTGAAACAGGGCGGACCATGTGAAGATTGCACTCTTCCACCCTGCAGGTACTATAACAGCATTTAAAACACCCAGGGATCGGAAAGGATTTGAGTGATATGGGCCAAACTCAGCCAGGTGGGACCAGTGTAGATGGGGCATCATGTTCGGTATGGGCTAGTTGGGCTGAAGGGCCTGTCCCTGTGCTGTATGACTCTATGACACCTGAATTACAATCAGCTTCCATAAAGGTAACACCCCAATTAGTGGATTTAGAGCTGGGGTCAAAGGAGAGGTTTTGTGTGTCGGGAAGGATCGGGATTGGGAAAGCACCTTGATCAAGTTCCGTAGTCATGAAACCACACAGATCATCGCCACGGTATTTGAACTTTGTATCTGATGGTGTGTCGTAAATTACCTACGCTGTGAAGGAATGAGCAGACATTGCTGCTTCAGCTGTTTTTTCTTCCTTGATCTCAGATGTGTGAACAGGAGAGTGCTGACGATGACAGCATTTTCCTTTAAAGGGGAGTACTGTTGAGGTCCTTTATCATTTCTTGTACGTTTAAATTCTTTAGGTATTTACACTCCACCATTTGGACATGGCATAGACAATAAACACAAATCTGGGGACAGCCTAAACTCAACTCAACATCTCTAAACATAACATCACTTCACTCAACTCAAATATTCGATCGTTTCATTGAACACCTCCGCTCGGTCCGCATTAACCAACCTGATCTCCCGGTGGCTCAGCACTTCAACTCCCCCTCCCATTCCGAATCCGACTTTTCTGCCCTGGGCCTCCTCCATGGCCAGAGTGAGCACCACCGGAAATTGGAGGAGCAGCACCTCATATTCCGCTTGGGCAGTCTGCACCCTAGCAGCATAAATATTGACTTCTCCAATTTCCGGTAGCCCTTGCTGTCTCCTCCCCTTCTCAGCTCTCCCTCAGTCCTCGGGCTCCTCCTCTTCCTTTCTCTTTCTTCTCCCCCCCCCACCCTACATCAGTCTGAAGAAGGGTTTTGGCCCGAAACGTTGCCTATTTCCTTCGCTCCATAGATGCTGCTGCACCTGCTGAGTTTCTCCAGCATTTTTGTGTACCTTCAACTCAAATAAACTCAAATAAACTCAACTCAAATAAACTAAGAGAAATTGTATTCTTCATCTTGATCCACCAATGGCCAATTTTTCAATCATTCACAAACTTCTTAATCGTGGCTTCACCAGTTCTCCGGAAATTCTTTTATGAATTCATTTGCACAAATTTTGAATTAGGTCACAGCCCCTAGTTGCTGAATACGTTTTTTAAGTTCCAAAAAATATCTGGACTTTGAAAGTCTTTTCTTGGCAAAGTGGATGCATGTGTTAGTGTTTAATTGTTACTGGCAGCAGAGTTGAATCTCAAAGGCCACTAAAGTTGCATAGTTTCCGATCCGCCTCACATAAACGTAATTGCATTGGTTTATTTCCGATGACACTGGACATTAGCTTACAAAACTGATCTAATCATTACATATAGCATTTGGTGTTTCTTGGCTGACTGATTTGTGTTTAGTACTTGGATAGGACAGGTTTAGAGGGATATGGGCCAAACCCAGGCAGGTGGGACTTGTGTAGATGGGACATGTTGGACAAGTTTAGAGATACAGCGCAGAAACAGTCTCATTGGCCCACTGAGTCCATGCCGACCATCTATCCACACACGCTAACACTATCCCACACACACTAGGGACAATGTACATTGATGCTAAGCCAATTACAAACTGGTACGTCTTTGGAGTGTGGAGGGGGGGGGGAACCAAAGATCTTGGAGAAAACCCACGCAGGTCACGGGGAGAACGTACAAACTCCGTACAGACAGTACCCGTAGTCAGGATCAAACCCGGGTCTCTGGGGCTGTAAGGCAGCAACTCTACCGCTGCGCCACCGTGCCACCCATGTACTATCATGCCACCCTGCTGCAGTGGAGATGAATATAGTTATTATTGATGCACCCTGCTTCTTCAATGCCTACGACAGGTAAATGTTATACCTTCACGCGACCATACAGGGAGAGGTCACCCGCGACATGTTGCCAAGGGTCGCCTGTATGGTCGTGAGAGGTCTCCAAAGAGTGGTAGCATCTTTCTGGTGGCCGCTGAATTTTCAACATGTTGAAAATGTCGGCGACCTATGACGGGTGCCGGCAGTCGCCTGTAAAGGTGGCGTGAGTGGGACAGGCCCTTTAAGGTACTGGATATGTTAGATCCTCATGCACTGCGCACACAGAAGCGACGGAGATAGATACTGTAGGTGTGGTGAATCCTTGCAGAGCAGATGGCTGGGACGAAAATTGTATTAAAGACAGACAATGAACATAATGGTTACTGTGGTCACAGGGTGATAATGGCTGAGGCAGCTGACGCAGAACCAAGGCAAAACACAGCGAAACAAGGAACGTTTGTGAGCTGCCTATACACATTTAAATATACCATTCATTTATCATGTTAATGAAGTTTTAATTAGTTTTATTTTGGATTCTAAAGATTTTAGATATCCTCCATGTTTAAAAAAATCCCCAGTCTTACATTCCTGATTCGTTCCATTCTAGAAGCTCTTCAAATGTCTGAAATTTGTCTTTCTTCAAATCAGAGTGTTTCCGAAACAGGTTATAATCTCGTACAAATTATTGGCGAGGACTTGTTAAAAAGTAGAGAAATCATTCAAAAGTCTAGAAATGCATGAACTGCATGAAGGGCTCATAGTAACTAATGTGAAATACACACAGATTTAAAACAACATGGATGTTTTTGACATTACCTATATTCAGAAAGAGCTAACTAGAAAACTTGAAAAAAGGTTTTTTGTCGAATAGAGGTCAGTGTAAGTAAATTAGTTAAATTGATTCTGCATATTAGGATACGGAAAAATGGAAGATTGGATATTTGCCTACACCGAGATTAGGTTAAAACAAAACGTGGATGTTTTTGACATTGCATATATTAAAACTGAGCGAACGAGAAAATTGTAACGGTTTTTGTCGAATAGTGTAAGCAAATTAATTATATTCACAAAATTCATTCTGCGTTTGTAAGTTGATTTAGCGCCTGGAGTCTAAAAATAGTGCGCATCCCCCATGCTAATGAATTCTTCTTTCTTTAGCAATCTTCCATTGTCGACCCTTTTCTAGGCTCTGTCTCAGACCTGTCATTTGCAAGAAAAAAAGTGCTGCATTCTTCCCACCAAGCTTTGGACATGCGAGCAGATGGTGACCTTACACTGAATGTCAGTGTACTCCTTCCCTTACGCCAGCCCTGCTGATTAATATTTAACGTGGAAGGTACAGCTGTTTGGGTAAAGGCTGGGCTACACTCATTGTTCAGCAAGGGATGTGTCTAGACCCAGACAGTGGAGAATGGCTGACAAAGATGCAGTTCACCGTGTTTGCAAACATTTTGTTTGTTTACCCTGATGAATGGGTTTAGCAATCAACTGTGATTGCCTGATTGTTTCTTCCGAATTATTTCCCAGTTACTACCAAAGATCCTATAGCGAGCAAGATAGATCACTCGACGAAAAAGACGTAGTACGGTCATGGGCAGATTCATGGGTAATTTTCGGCCCCATTTCCGTAACCGGCTTCCGTCTCCGCACCAAAGATCCCGTAGGATACTAGTGCGGAGACGGAAGCCGGTTACGGAAACATCCTCGTAAATATCAAAGTTATTTGGGAAAAATCTTCTCCTCATTTTCAGAATTTTAATTTATTAACACAAACTGTTCCCTCGCAACGTTGATTACACTGCGAGTCGGGTCGGGTTACTGAAATGGATGAAAGAGTGTGGGAGGAAACCGGAGCACCTGGAGAAAACACACGCAGGTCACGGGGAGAACGTACAAACTCCGTACAGACAGCACCCGTAGTCAGGATTGAACCCGGGTCTCTGGCGCTGCGAGGCAGCAACTCTACCGCTGCGCCACCGTGCCGCTCCCTCCATCATTTTTCTTTGGTCTGATGTTAAAATTCCTCAGGCTGTTCACTGATGTCTTTGACGGCACTTGAGATTCAGCTTAAGGTGCCACTCAATCAATCAACATTGATTATTCCCATTGAACTGGGTGGTGAATCTGTGGATTTCATTGCCACAGACGGCGGTGGAGGCCAAATCCGTGGATATTTTTAAGGTGGAGATTGACATATTCTCGATTAGTACGGGTGTCAGAGGTTATGGGGAGAAAGCAGGAGAATGAGGTTAGGAGGGAGAGATAGATCAGCCATGATTGAATGGCGGAGTAGGACTTGATGGGCCAAATGGCCTAATTCTGCTCCTAGAATTTGTGAACTGCAACGAGGACATAGGTTTTAAAGTGAAGGGGAAAAGATTTAATAGGAATCTGAGGGATATATTTTTAACACTAAGGGTGGCGGTTGTATGGAACGAGCTGCCGGAGGAGGTCGTTGACGCAGGGACTATCCCAATGTTTAAGAAACAGTTAGACAGGTACATGGATAGGACAGGTTTGGAGGGATATGGGCCTAATGCAGGCAGGTGGGACTAGTGTAGCTGGGACATGTTGGCCGGTGTGGGCAATTCGGGTCGAAGGGCCTGTTTCCACGCTGTATCACTCTAGGACTCTGTGACTAATATCAGGGAGAGAAACTCACCTGTCTTGGAAAGGTAACGTAAGTGCCACCTGATCTCAGTGGTCAGGGAACATCTCAACGCTGAAGCCCTTCACAAATCCAGTTTTTCCGCTGTCAATTGGAATTTGAAGAATGTTGGCAGGTTTGAAATAACTCCCACTGTGTCTTTAATACCCACTATAAATTTTGAAGCCCTTTTATTCCTTCCTGATAGTGGAGAATGCACAGTAATTGCTGTAGATTTCTAAGGAGGTAGTTGACAGCTTTTAGAGTTGGTATTATAGAAAAATCAATACTACCTCAAAGTGTTTTCAAGTCTCTATTTCATTTGACATACTCTGATAATGTCATAACACAGAACATTGCAGTTTGAGGGCTTCATAAAGCTGTTCAAAACCAGGACATCCTATAGCTGAATTAATTCACAGGCCCTCCAGCCCAACTTGCCCACAACCACCAACATGCTCCATCTTACACTAGTCTGCTTGCGTTGGGCCCATATCGAAGATAGCACAAAATGCTGGAGTACCTCAGCGGGACAGGCAGCATATCAGGGCAGAAGGAATGGGTGATGTTTCGGGTCGAGACCCTTCTTGTGCCAGTCTGAAGAAGGGTCTCGAACAAGGAGGGAAGAGACAAGGACTTTAAGACTTCCATCACAGCGAGGAGGTGCCTGGTAGATGTTGTGGATGTTAAACTGTGTTAAGTGTGTGTTTTGTTATTTTATTCTATGCTATGACTGCAAGATTCACAATTTCGTTCAGACTGAAAAGTCTGAATGACAATAAAGGATACTTTGACTTAGACTTTGAAACGTCCCCCATTCCTTCTCTCCAGAGATGCTGCCTGTCCCGCTGAGTTACTCCAGCATTTTATGTCTATCTTCGGTGTAAACCAGCATCTGCAGTTCCTTCCTACACATTAGGCCCAGATCCCTCTAAACCTATCCTATCCATGTACCTGTCCAAATGTTTCTTGAACATCGCGACAGCATTTGCCTCAACTCCCTTCTCCAGCTGCTCGTTCCACACACCCACTGCCTTTTTTTTTTCAAAATAGACTTTATTCAGGTAATAAATATATACAATACATGAACCGTGCAAAAAAATTCATCTGACATTTTCGGAGGCTATACAAAATATTCAATGCAGTCATAGAAACATAGAAAATAGGTGCAGGAGTAGGCCATTCGGCCCTTCGAGCCTGCACCGCCATTCAATATGATCATGGCTGATCATCCAACTCAGTATCCTGAACCTGCCTTATCTCCATACCCCCTGATCCCTTTAGCCACAAGGGCCACATCTAACTCCCTCTTAAATATAGCCAATGAACTGGCCTCAACTACCTTCTGTGGCAGAGAGTTCCAGAGGTTCACCACTCTCTGTGTGAAAAATGTTTTTCTCATCTCGGTCCTAAAGGATTTCCCCTTAATCCTTAAACTGTGACCCCTTGTTCTGGACTTCCCCAACATCGGGAACAAGTCTATATACATTGCTCAAATTTTACGAATCTGTCCCCCACCCGTGCCACTCATGTGGCCCCCTGGCGTGGGATACCTTCCCTTATTTTGAGGGGCATCTCCACCACACCCCCGTGTCCAGCAGCGGAAGAACCCTAGACTGTGGCCTTCCCCCACCGAGCCTTGGCGTTGGCTGCACCGAGCTTCAGTGCGTTCCTCAGCACGTACTCCTGCAGTCTGCAGCGGGCCTGTCAGCAACATTCCCTGACGGACATCTCGCTCTGCCGGGTGGTGAACAATGCTCGGGCAGACCATTTGTGTAAAAAAGGTTGCCCCTCAGGTTCCCATTCAATCTTTCCTCACTCACCTTAAACCAATGTCCTCTGCAGCACACTGTTGATCTATAATGTGCAACCTACTCCAGCGACAACTAAACCAGGTTGTTGATCACATTGTTGCATTTGAATTTAAGAAAGCTCAACTCATCTGAAACATATAGTTTATTGCAAACCCTGTCTGTAACATAACTAACAATACGACATCGGATTAATGAATGGGATGAAAATTTAAGTGCATCTGACAAATCTGAATTATTAAACATCTAAATATAAAATAATTGGCAATGTATCTGTGTGAGGGTTGATTGCTTTTGATGTTAAGATTTTGGCTTTAGAGATAGAGCACGGACACAGGCCCTTCAGCCCATCGGGTCCGTGCCGACCAGCTGATCACCCCGCACACTAGCACTATCCTACACGCTACGGACAGTTTACAATTTTTACCGAAGCCAATTAACCCACAAACCTGTGCGTCTTTGGAGTGCGGGAGGAATCCAGAGCAACCAGGGAAAACCAAGGGGGTCACACAGGGGGGGGAACGTACAAACTCTATACAGACAGCACCCGTAGTTAGGGTCGAACCCAGGTCTCTGGCGCTGTAAGGCAGCAGCTCTACCGCTGTGCTGCCCTGATGGAATATGAATATCAGAAGCTGGCACGAAAGCAAGTTAATTGTTTATTTACTGTCATCACTGTGTACTTTGGGGAGAAAGCAATTAAGTCTGGAGCGAGATTGTTTGATACGCATGAGGGGAAATTAAAAATGGATTTTAAATGAATTTGTTTTTAAACAATCCATTTGCCAGTTTCTGGGTGTAATGTAGATAAATGAGAAGTAATGAATGTGAAGATTAGAGATGAAGTGTAGGATTATAAACTGAATATATCCGAACCGGTGAATAGAATACTGGAGAAGATATCAGTGGATTTTACATTGTCAGTTAGAAACACAGAAACATAGACAATAGGTGCAGGAGTAGGCCATTCGGCCCTTCGAGCCAGCACCGCCATTCAATATGATCATGGCTGATCATCCAACTCAGCATCCCGTACCTGCCTTCTCTCCATACCCTCTGATCCCCTTAGCCACAAGGGCCACATCTAACTCCCTCTTAAATATAGCTAATGAACTGGCCTCGACTACCCTCTGTGGCAGAGAGTTCCAGAGATTCACCACTCTCTGTGTGAAAAAAGTTCTTCTCATCTCGGTTTTAAAGGATTTCCCCCTTATCCTTAAACTGTGACCCCTTGTCCTGGACTTCCCAACATCGGGAACAATCTTCCTGCATCTAGCCTGTCCAACCCCTTAAGAATTTTGTAAGTTTCTATAAGATCCCCTCTCAATCTCCTAAATTCTAGAGAGTATAAACCAAGTCTATCCAATCTTTCTTCATAAGACAGTCCTGACATCCCAGGAATCAGTCTGGTGAACCTTCTCTGCACTCCCTCTATGGCAATAATGTCCTTCCTCAGATTTGGAGACCAAAACTGTACGCAATACTCCAGGTGTGGTCTCACCAAGACCCTGTACAACTGCAGTAGAACCTCCCTGCTCCTATACTCAAATCCTTTTGCTATGAAAGCTAACATACCATTCGTTTTCTTCACTGCCTGTGCCCCTGCATGCATTCTTTCAATGACTGGTGTACCATGACACCCAGGTCTCGCTTTTCCTAGTCGGCCACCATTTAGATAATAGTCTGCTTTCCTGTTTTTGCCACCAAAATGGATAACCTCACATTTATCCACATTATACTGCATCTGCCAAACATTTGCCCACTCACCCAGCCTATCCAAGTCACCTTGCAGTCTCCTAGCATCCTCCTCACAGCTAACACTGCCCCCCAGCTTAGTGTCATCCGCAAACTTGGAGATATTGCCTTCAATTCCCTCATCCAGATCATTAATATTCTCCAGCATTTTTGTCTACCTTCGATTTTTCCAGCATCTGCAGTTCTTTCTTAAACATTAATTTAAATTAAGCAATTTCAAATAGAAGGGCAATTTCATCGGGAACTGCAGGTGCTGGAATCTTGTGGAAAACACAAAGTGCTGGAGTAACTCAGCAAGTCAGGCAGCATCGGTGGAAGGAACGGATCGGTGAAGTTTTGCGTCGAGACCCTTCTTCGAAGGGAAAGGAGACGAAAGGGTGACGTTTATCTAGACTAATGGGAAATCGAGAACCAGAAGTCATAGGTTTAGGGTGAGATGGGAAGATGGGAAGGAACCTGAGGGGCACCTTTTTCCTCATTGAAGGTAGTGGAATGAGCTGCCAGAGGAGGTACTTGGGACAGGTACTATAATAACATGTAAAAGACACTTGGGCAGGTACATGGATAGGAAAGGTCATAAGGTCATAAATGATAGGAGTAGAATGAGGCCATTCGGCCCATCAAGTCTACTCCGCCATTCAATCATGGCCGATCTATCTCTCCCTCCTAAACCCATTCTCCTGCCCTCCCCATAACCCCTGACACACGTACTAATTAAGAATTGGAGGTTTAGGCCAAGGCTTAGAGGGAGATGAGCCAAATGCAGGCAGGTGGGACGTGTAGATGGGGCTTCATGGTCATCATGGGCAAGTTGGATCAAAAGTCCCGTTTCAGTGCGGTGTGACTCTGTGTCTCTATAAGGAAGGGAAAGGAATTAAATGTAAATCTAAAGGAGGTGATATAGGTGGAAGGGGAGCAGTCAGTCTGAAGAAGGGTCCTGGCCCGAAACGTCACCTATCCATTCCTTCCACAGATGCTGCCTGACCCGTTGAGCTACTCCAGCACTTTGTGTCTTAGTAGTAGGTTGTCGCTCATTGAAACCATCACAGTGGTGGACTAGTAGTGAAAGGAAAGCCACACTTACAGGAGATGAGAGCTCAGTATTTACCCCCCACTAAATTCTGCCAAGCATCTCTCCAATATTTCCATTGATAATGTACTTTTCATCGTATTTCTCCCTGGACGTTTAAATGCTTTTCTAATACATAGCTCAATGATACGAAAGGTCAATGCTTTCTTCTCGAGAGTGTAGGGTTGCCTATGGCAATCCAATTTAGTGAGGAACACATAAATTTTTTTTAGGAAATGGTTCAACCTACAAACTTTAAATGTGGTCAACAAATAGGGCCAGTTATTATGTTCGTCCCTGCAATGCCTGAAGGTATTTTTAAGCTGTGCAAAGTCTTAAGAAAAATATGACGGTCAGTGTAGTCTTGGTGGGCTGAAGGACTTGCTTTTTTAGTTTGTGTTAGTTTAGTTTATTGTCACATGCACCGATGTAGATCGAAAAGCTTTTTTGTTGCGTGGTATCCAGTCAGCGGAAAGACTATACATGATTACAACCCACAGTGTACAGATACAGGATAATGGGATGTAATACTCCGTGCAAGGTAACGTTCGATTAAAGATAGTTCAAAGGTCTCAGATGAGGTGGATGGTAGGTCAGGACTGCTCTTTCGTTGGTGAGAGTTCAGTTGCCTGGTAACAGCCGGGAGGAAACTGTCCCTGAATCTGGAGGTGTGCGTTTTCACACTTTTGCACCTCTTGCCTGATGGGAGAGGGGAGGAGAGGGAGTGACCGGGGGTGAGACTGGCCCTTGATTATGCTGCTGGCCTTGCCGAGTGCAGATGGAGTCAATGGAAGAGATGTTGGTTTGTGCGATGGTCTGGGCTTGATTGTGTGATGGTTCCCATGCTGTATCTTTAAAACTAAACCATGTTTGAAATCCTTCAGGATGGAGTAACAGGTCACGAGAATAGGTTTAATGTGGGATATTGATAGAGGTATTGAAAGGTGTTATGTTGGCGACTTCACAATGGGAAACATTTGGAGCCATGGACTTAGAGACAGCAATTCAGAATATTATCCAGAATTAATAAAAGTTCTCTGATGCACACTCGCACACTCTCGCACTCGAACGCGCGCACACACACACACACACACACACACACACGCATATACACACACGCGCACACACACACACACACACACACACACACACACACACACACATACACACACGCGCACACACGCACACGCACACACACACACACACACACACACACACACACACACACTCACACACACACACACACACACACACACTCACACACACACACACACACACACACACACACACACACACACACACACACCACACACACACACTCACACACACACACACACACACACACACACACACACACACACACACACACACACGCGCATATACACACACACACACACACACACACACACACACACACACACACACACACACACACACACACACTCACACACACACACACACACACACACACACACACACATGTGTAAGCAGGAACTGCAGATAGACACAAAATGCCAGAGTAAAGGCCCAGTCCCACTTTCCCGAGTTACTCAAGAACTCTCCCGAGTTTTCCCCTCGATTCCAACTCGGGGAATGTCGGGGAATGTCAATAGCGAGCTCATAGGAGGCCGTAGGAGTCTGTAGATGTTTCTTAGCGGCTCGTAATGCGAGCCGTAGGAACTCGGGGCATCAGGTAAGTAACAGGTTGAAAAATGTCCACGAGTATAAAAAATAGCCCCGAGTACCTACAGATGGCTATTACCGTAATTCTCCGAGTTCGAATCAAGGGGAAAACTCGGGAGAGTTTGTGAGTAACTCGGGAAAGAGGGACAGGGCCTTAACTCAGCGGGTCATGCAGCATCTCTGGTGGAAAGGATGATGCTACCAGAGCTGCTGAATTACTCCAGCATTTTGTGATTCTCCAGTACATCACTCTAATCAGGTAACAGCTAACCTTTACTCCTGTCTCTTACTTTGCTGCTTCATTGATTTTTGTGGAAACTAATCTGTTTCTGAGAGTTTAGTTCTGAAAAATAAATCTGGACTGCTCAAATCAATCGGCATTTAATACGTTTCAATATTCTCATAAAAATCACTTACTGGCGTATTATCCAGGCAAGTGCATCCTTAATGGACGTATGTATTGCTATCAGGAACAAAAGCATCAAAGGTGGTAATTTGAAGCTGTGTGAAATTGATGTTTGACTAAACAGATCTTAAAAGAGGAAATATTAGAGGTGGGAATATCATTTCCCTGACACTCAGTTTCCACCTTGAACTGAACATCAACACAAGTCCTTAATTTGTTCGTGTGCAACTTCCTTGGCATTGTGGCAAAAAACCTTTATTAAAGTATAATGAATAAATGTAGCGCGATGGTGCAGCTGGTAGAGCTGCTGCCTCACCGGACCAGACGCCCAAGTTCGATCCCGCCCTTGGATGCTGTCTGTGTGGAGCTTGCACGTTCTCGCATGGGTTTCCTCCGGGTGCTCCGGTTTCCTCCCACGTCGGAAAGGTGTGCAGGTTTGTAGGCTGATTGACCTTTGCAGAATTGCCCCCCAAAAGTGGATGAGATAGTGGGATAGCATAGAGGTAATGCAAAGGGGTGACCAATGGCGGGTGCGGACTCGACGGGCCGATGGGCCTGTTTCCATAATGTAGCTCTAAAGTAAATTACTAGGAGGTTGTTGGAGACTGCAAAGTGGAAAATAGAACCGTACAACGTTGGGATAGTCCCGGCCTCAACTATCTCCTCTGGCAGCTTGTTCCATACACCCACCACCCTATGTGTGAAAAAGTTACCCCTCAGATTCCTATTAAATCTTTTCACCTTCATCTTCATCTTAAACCTATGCCCTCTGGTCCTCGATTCACCTACTCTGTGCATCTACCCGATCTATTCCTCTCATGGTTTTATACACGTGAATATTGTATGTCCTCGTCACATGCAATGCAGAAGAGATAAGTTTAACTTGGTACCATGTTCGGTGTAGACATGGTGGGCTGAAGGGCCTGTTCCCCAGCTGTATTGTGCTATGTTCTAGGTTCTATGAGACTATCGGAGGTAGTGGGTGGATAGGATAGGGGTGGTGAGGCAAAGATGTCGGGCCTTACGAGGATATCAGAGGGGGATGGAACTGGCCACGTGTACACCACAGCAACGTTCTATGTTCTTAGCTTGGAGATACAGCATGGAAACATGCCCTTCGGCACACCGAGTCCATGCAGGCCATCGATCACCCGTTCAACGCTTTCCCACTTTCTCATTCCCTCCTTGAACACCATGGGAAGTTTACAGAGGCCAATTGACCTATAAACACGCAAAGCTTTGGGATGTCGGAGGAAACCGGGGCACCCGAAGGAAACCCAAGTGGTCACAGGAAGATCGTGCGAACTCCACACCGACAGCACCTAGGTCAGGATCGAACCTGGGTCTCCGGCGCTGTAAGGCAATAGCTCTACCGCAGTGCCACTGTGGAGGGGAGAACCAGGTGGGATATCAGGTAGGATAAAGGGGAGGGAAGTGGAGAGGGAGGTGGGGAGGGGGGAGGGGAGGAGATTGGGTGGAGGTAAAGAGAGGGAGGTTGTGGGGGAGAAGGGTTGGATTTCAGCCTGGAAAGATAGCAAATAAGTTTAGAGATACAGTGTGGAAACAGGCCCTTTGGCCCACTGTATCAACCATGATCACCAGTTCAATCCTCCACACACCAGGGACAATTTACAGAAACCAATTAATCTACAAACCTGTACGTCTTTGTATTGTGAGAGGAAACTGGAGCTCCCGGAGAAAACCCACGCAGGTCATAGAAACATAGAAACATAGAAACATAGAAATTAGGTGCAGGAGTAGGCCATTCGGCCCTTCGAGCCTGCACCGCCATTCAATATGATCATGGCTGATCATCCAACTCAGTATCCCGTACCTGCCTTCTCTCCATACCCTCTGATCCCCTTAGCCACAAGGGCCACATCTAACTCCCTCTTAAATATAGCCAATGAACTGGCCTCAACTACCCTCTGTGGCAGGGAATTCCAGAGATTCACCACTCTCTGTGTGAAAAAAAGTTCTTCTCATCTCTGTTTTAAAGGATTTCCCCCTTATCCTTAAGCTGTGACCCCTTGTCCTGGACTTCCCCAACATCGGGAGCAATCTTCCTGCATCTAGCCTGTCCAACCCCTTAAGAATTTTGTAAGTTTCTATAAGATCCCCCCTCAATCTCCTAAATTCTAGAGAGTATAAACCAAGTCTATCCAGTCTTTCTTCATAAGACAGTCCTGACATCCCAGGAATCAGTCTGGTGAACCTTCTCTGCACTCCCTCTATGGCAATAATGTCCTTCCTCAGATTTGGAGGTCACGGGGAGAACGTAGAAACTCCGTACAGACAGCGCCCGTGGCCTCGTGGTCTGCAAGGCGACAATGCTACCGCTGCGCCACCGTGCCGGCCAAACGTAAGACGACCTTGCGAAATGCTGAAAGGAACAGAAATAATCAAGCACACGCACTACTTAGAGTTTAACCGCAACTGCAGGATGCGATAGTGCATTTAAAATTAGTAAATGACTGTGATACTTAACCTTGACCCCGGATCAAGTTAGATGCGTGACAGCTTTGTGCGATGTTGCATTTCGACTGAACTGACTCAATGACCGACCGCACTCCAGCTCATCAACCGTCTCTGAATGACGCCATGTTAATAATTTACTAGTTTTGGAGGGAACAGGGAAAGGTGATTCATCTGGCTGGTGCGCACATATTTTTTGTTCTCAGCAGGGTATTTTGAGAGAAAAAACTGATCCAGCCCGTTCCCAGATGATGAGCTTCGTCCATTTCGTCAGATGTGCGCGTCTTGAGCCACAACTTCTATCATCTCGGAAAAACTTTGGAAACCGGGAACAAAGTTAGGACCAAGTCTCTTCCACACGTTCGTTCGGATTTCTTGATTTTACTTTTGGACTTTCGAGATGCAGCGCGGAAGCAGGCCCTTCGGCCCACCGAGTCTGTGCCGACAAGCGATCACCCCGTACACTAACGCTATCCTGCACACACACTGGGGACAATTTACAATTGGACCAAGCCAATTAACCTACTGTACATACCTGCACGTCTTTGGAGTGTGGGAGGAAACCGGAGTACCCGGAGAAAACCCACGCGGTCACGGGGAGAATGTACAATATCCGTACAGACAGCACCCGCAATGTCAGGATGGAATATGGGTCTCTGGCGTTGTAATGCCCCTGTCCCACTTAGGAAACCTGAACGGAAACCTCTGGAGACTTTGCGCCCCACCCAAGGTTTCCGTGCGGTTCCCGGAGGTTGCAGGTGGTTGCCGGAGGTTGCAGGTAGTGGAAGCAGGTAGGGAGACTGACAAAAACCTCCGGGAACGGCACGCAAACCTTGGTTGGGGCGCAAAGTCTCCAGAGGTTTCCGTTCAGGTTTCCTAAGTGGGACAGGGGCAGGCAGCGACTCTACTGCTGTGCCACCTGGCTGCCTTGAATGATGCAGTGCAGTATTTATAAAGAATCACAAACTATGCTATCTAATACGTCATTTTACAGGGTATACATTCACCCAGGAGACTTTGTGTGCCAGCAAGCATTCTCATTCCCCCAATGAGGGAAGGAAACTAAAGATAGACACAAAGTGCTGGAGTAACTCAGCGGGTCAGACAGCATCTCTGGAGAGAAGGAATAGGTAAAATTTTGGGTCGAGACCCTTCTTCAGACTGAGGGAAATGAGAGATACAGACGTTGATATAGAGAGATATAGGGTGGTAAAGAAAGCTTTTGGTGTGCTGGCCTTTATAAATCAGAGCATTGAGTATAGAAGTTGGGATGTAATGTTAAAATTGTACAAGGCATTGGTGAGGCCAATTCTGGAGTATGGGGTACAATTTTGGTCGCCTAATTATAGGAAGGATGTCAACAAAATAGAGAGAGTACAGAGGAGATTTACTAGAATGTTGCCTGGGTTTCAGCAACTAAGTTACAGAGAAAGGTTGAACAAGTTAGGGCTTTATTCTTTGGAGCGCAGAAGGCTAAGGGGGGACTTGATAGAGGTTTTTAAAATGATGAGAGGGATAGACAGAGTTGACGTGGATAAGCTTTTCCCACTGAGAGTAGGGAAGATTCAAACAAGGGGACATGACTTGAGGATTAAGGGACAGAAGTTTAGGGGTAACATGAGGGGGAACTTCTTTACTCAGAGAGTGGTAGCTGTGTGGAATGAGCTTCCAGGGAAGGTGGTGGAGGCAGGTTCGTTTTTATCATTTAAAAATAAATTGGATAGTTATATGGACGGGAAAGGAATGGAGGGTTATGGTCTGAGCGCAGGTATATGGGACTAGGGGAGAATACGTGTTCGGCACGGACTAGAAGGGTCGAGATGGCCTGTTTCCATGCTGTAATTGTTATATGGTTATATGGTTGTTAAACGAATGAAAGATAAGCAAAAGAAGTAACGGAGATATAGGAAACAGGCCATTGTTAGTGGGCTAGGTGAAAATGAGTTACAGACAATGAGACTCTACAAGACGACTTTGGAACTGGTACAACAGCTTGATTGTGGGAGGAACGGAGAAAGAGGGGATGCAAGAGTTACTTGAAGTTAGAGAAATCAAAATTCATACCACTGGGTATGCTGTCCAAGCGAAATGCGAGGTGCAGTTCCAGCTAGTTCTACTGTCCAGTGGATCAAGTGAAGTAGAGTCATAGAGTGATACAATGTGGGAACAGGCCCTTTGGCCCAACTTGCCCACACTGGGCCAACTACAATAGTTCCACCTGCCTGTGTTTTGGTCCATATCCCTCCAAACCAGTCCTATCCATGCACCAGTCTAACTGTTTCTTAAACGTTGGGATAGTCCCAGCCTCAACTACCTCCTGCGGCAGCTCGTTCCATACCCCCACCACCCTTTGTGTGAAAACATTACCCCTCGGATTCCTATTAAATCTTTTCCCCTTCGCATTAAACCTGTGTCCTCTGGTCCTCGAGCAGGTGAGTAGGTCGGAAGTTTTAATATATGGGAGCCCGTTCACATGTACATATGTAGCCATAAGTCTGGAGGTTGCAGTGTGGGGACATCATCTGTCAGATTGTCCTTCTGTTCTTGGAGCTGTTATAGAATACTTGATTCAATTAATGTGCAATCAAACTATTATTCCAGTTGCACGTCGGACTTCTTATGTCATCAGCTGTTCCTTTGTCCTTTCTGAGGAGAAGGTTGTGATGAAACTTTCGAGCTAAATATTGTGTATTTTTGAGCCCACAGTTTGACAACAACTTTTGAGAAGATTCATCTCACTTGGACAAAAATAACTAACCTTGGCTTGCCTGAGGAACACGGAAGGGTATTTTAATGGAAACACGGCCTTCAATAAATGAGGAAACTATTGCATTGACAAATACTCTTTTCAATTTGATTTGCTGTGAAAGGGGGGCAGATGTTTGGAGATTTCAGTTCGGGGTTTTATCGCATTTGTAAAAGTGACCTGAGAGAAACAGAAAGAAAATGAATGCACAAATAGAACACACATAAATATGGGAAGGTGAAGAAAGAATCGATTGGGGGAAGAGGGCTTTATTTTTCCTGAAGAAACTTTAGAATTATTTTTATTTATTGCAATTAGATTCAATTAATTTCATGAATGAATCTAAGCCTGACCACAGTCGGAAAACTGTAACATCCAGGTACAGGAACAGCTTCTTCCCTACACTCATTAGGTTATTAAACACTACAATCTCCAAGTAAGCTATGAACTCCATAGACTTGGGACTTTGATTTTGTCTTTGCACTATTATTGTTTGTGTGTTTTACACACACACACACACACACACACACACACACACACACACACACACACACACACACACACACACACACACACACACACACACACACACACACACACACACACACACACACACACACACACACAATATATTATACATATATTATTGTCCTTTTGTCGGCACTGGGCCTGTACTCGCTGGAGTTTAGAAGAATGAGGGGGAGGACGGGGCACCTCATTGAAAGATATAGAATAGTGAAAAGCTTGGATAGAGTGAATGTGGTGAGGATGTTTCCACTAGTGGGAGAGTCTAGGACCAGAGGCCACAGCCTCAGAGTTATAGGACCTTCCTTTCGGAAGGAGATGAGGAGAAATTTATTTAGTCATAGGGTGGTGAATCTGTGGAATTCTTTGCCACAGAAGGCTGTTGGGGCCAAGTCAGTGAATATTTTTAAGGCAGAGATAGATAGATAGATTCTTAATTAGTACGGGTGTCAGGGGTTTTGGGGAGAGGGCAGGAGAATGGTGTTAACAGGGAGAGATAGATCAGCCATGATTGAATGGTGGAGTAGACTTGAGGAGCCGAATGGCCTAATTCTACTCCTATCACTTATGACCATATATATATATATATATATATATATAAAGAGCATTTTTTGTTGCTTATGATGGTGTTTATAGAGTACTATGTTTACATATCTACTGTGCTGCTGCAAGTAAGAATTTCATTGTTCCATTTTGGGACATATGACAATTAAACATTCTGGAGTAACTCAGCAAGTCAGGCAGCAACTCTGGAGAACTTGGATCGATAACATTTTGGGTAGGAACTCTTCCTCAGATTGAGTTGAAGAAACGAGATCCGAAACACCGCCTATCCATGTTCGCCAGAGATGCTGCCTGACCCCCCCCCCCACCCCTCCCTCCCTCCCTCCCCCCTCTGTACCGGGTGACCAAATATCAGGAGCGTGGGGCTAAAATGTAGCCAAAACTTGAGGAGCAGCCCCTTCAGATAGTCTCATCAGACCTTGGGATTACTGGCCTTACATTGGATTTCCCAGTGGTGTTACAGTCAGTCTGTGTTTATTGACGGTTTCATGGTAAATGTGACCTAATGTCACAGACCAGGTATTAGTGAGTAGTTATTTTCAGTAGACTGCGATTCACAAAGCCTCGGTTTTTCGCCATTCTTGTGCAGGTTTGGATAATTAACTGTTCCGTCTGCGCAGCATATAAATCAGAAAACCCACGTGTAGGTGCTTCTCCTAAACTCCCTCCAAATGCTGAAAACCAAGACAAATCACAGATTGGTTTCGGAACCTGAAAGGATTATTTCTGGGGTCATAATCAAGGGATGAAGCACGGATGTAACCCCAGTCTATCAGTGGAAGTGAGATTTATCAGAACATAAATGTAGTTTAATTCTTGGTTGTCTGGAGTGAACTATAATGTGAAAATTATTATCATGTCTAGAAATAGCTTTCAAAGACATGCTCTAATTAATTTTGAAACAGGTGGATTGTGCTGAACTGTGGAAGATATTTCCACGATACTGCATAACAATAAAGGAAAATTATATTTAAAAATGTCCACATTTTTCAAGGGATAGAAAACATCCTTTTAAAGTCATTATGGGGACATTGCCTTTTAAAAAAAATCCATAACTGACAAAAATATACATGTTGGGAATCAGCTACAAACTAAATAATATTAATTAGGGGCAGCATGGTGACACAGTGGTAGAGTTGCCTCCTTACAGCGCCAGAGACCCGGGTTTGATCCCGACTACAGGTGCTGTCTGTATGGAGTTTGTACCTTCTCCCCTCCCCTGACCAGCGTGGGTTTTCTCCGGGTGCTCCAGTTTCCACCCACCCTCCAAATACGTGCAGGTTTGAGGTCAATTGGCTTGGTTTAAATGTAAAATTGTCCCAAGTGTGTGTGTGTGTAGGATAGCGTCAGTGTACGGGGATCGCTGGTCGGTGCGGACTCGGTGGGCCGAAGGGCCTGTTTCCGCGCTGTGTCTCGAACATAAACTGAAACTAAACTGACAAAAGAATCTACATTTTGGGATTCAGCCACAAGTTTAAAAAAAAATTAACTTAATGATTCAGCGACCCACTCCCATCCTTCGTGAAATCAAGCAATTTGTTGCAAACACGCTGGGTAATATCGTACATTCTCTTGCGGATTTTAATTTTGTAGCAGGAGGAATGAATATGTACAGGCTGCCACTTCAGTAGTTGTAAAGACAAATTTGCTGCCAATATTTATGTAGGTTAAAAATAATGAAACTCTCGTTACATTTGCCTGCACTCACAAGGGACAGGACCGCCACAGTTTAAGTTTACAGTTTCTATATTCTGAACCCCTCTGTTCTGCTCAAAATGAATGTTGCTTTATTTCCGCTCCTGCTGTATGAGGAATACATACTTAATATAGTAACTGTTTTTCCTGCTGTCCAAATGATAAATTATCCCTCTCACAGCAATTAATTTTTGTGTCAAATGTGTTGGCGGCATCAATCAGGTTGAACCAGATATACTATGTGCTAAGGTACACAAAAATGCTGGAGAAACTCAGCGGGTGCAGCAGCATCTATGGAGCGAAGGAAATAGGCAACGTTTCGGGCCGAAACCGTAAGGTTTCGGCCTGAAACGTTGCCTATTTCCTTCGCTCCATAGATGCTGCTGCACCCTGCTGAGTTTCTCCAGGAAATAGGCAACGTTTCAGGCCGAAACCCTTTGGTTTCAGCCCGAAACGTTGCCTATTTCCTTCGCTCCATAGATGCTGCTGCACCCGCTGAGTTTCTCCAGCATTTTTGTGTACCTTCGATTTTCTAGCATCTGCAGTTCCTTCTTAAATACTATGTGCTAATATCGCTCAATTTGCAGCATAGTTAAACAACTCGTGGGGGGCACGGTAGAGACCCGGGTTCAATCCTGACCACGGGTGCTGTCTGTACAGAGTTTGTACGTTCTCCCCGTGAACTGCGTGTGTTTTCTCCGGCTTCTTCGGTTTCCTCCCGCACTCCAAAGACGTACAGGTTTGTAGGTTAATTGGCTTCAGTGAAAATTGCAAATTGTCCCCAGTGTGTGTAGGTAGGGTGCACAGGGTAACCGCTGGTCTGCGCGGACTCCGTGGGCCGAAGGGCCTGTTTCCACGCTTTGTCTCTAATGGCATGCTGACCCGTTGCATCGTGGCTTGGTTCGGCAACTTGAGCGCCCAGGTGCGGAAAAGACTGCAAAAGGTTGAGGGGATCTATCGCAGTCGCTGCCTCAAAGAGGCTGGCAGCACCATCAAGGACCCACACCATCCTGGCCACACACTCATCTCTCTGCTGCCTTCAGGTAGAAGGTACAGAAGCCTGAAATCTGCAACATCCGGGCTACTTCCCCTCAGCCATCAGACTATTAAACTCAACTAAAAAAAAATCTGGACTTTAATAGCCTATTGCTCTTTATATGCTTATATTGATGCAATAGGCTATTCTGTGTATATATATATTCAATGGTATATGGTCACACTGATCTGTTCTGTATTCATGCCTACTATATTCTGTTGTTCTGAAGCAAAGCAAGAATTTCATTGTCCTATCTGGGGCACATGACAATAAACTCTCTTGAATCTTGAATCTAAACTAAACTAAACTTGTACTTTATATCTGCAATATAAATGCTGGCATGCCTTCCACATTTTTCTGCAATTGTTGACGTTATTTTTTATTTTTTATTTTTATTTCAGATTTCCGTGACATGCCGACACGTGACGCCTGGTTGGTCGTGAGTGGTCGCCCAAAGAGCCGTACTTTTTTCTGGTTGCCGCTGGATTTTCAACATGTTGAAAATCTTCGGCGACCCGCTGCGACTATGACGGGTGCCAGCAGTCGCCGAAAAAATCGTGTAAGTGGGACAGGCCCTTTAGCAAGACATTTGTCCTGTTTCCTTTCAATCCGTGGCACTTCAAAAATATGCTGAAGGCTGGGTGCCACGATTTATTTTAAATGGATGTTTTATTGAGTTTAGTTGAGTTTAGTTTAGAGATACAGCGTGGAAACAGGACCTTTGCCCACCGAGTCCACGACGACCAGCGATTCCAATACACCGTTTACACTAGGGACAATTTACAATCTTTACCGAAGCCAATTCCACGTCTTTGGAATGTGGGAGGCAACCAGAGCACCCGGGCAAAACCCACGTGGTCACGAGGAGAACGTACAAACTCCGTACAGGCAGCACCCACAGTCAGGATCGAACCCGGGTCTCTGGTGCTGTAAGGCAGCAACTCTACCGCTGCGCCACCGTGCCGTCCTGCAGTAATACAGCTAATCAGAACATTCATGTATAGTATGAAATATTCACATTATTTAATCCAATTTTATTCATGCTTTTACCTTTTATTTACAATATTGATTGAGTTCTGTAGCTATCACTTTAATTTAGTTTATTGTCACATGTACCGAGGTACAATGAAAAGCTGGTTGTGTGATATCCAGTCAACAACAAGACTATATATGATTACAGGGGAGCCATCCACAGTGTACAGATACAGGATAAAGGGAATAACATTTGATGCAAGATAAAGTCCATTAAAGTCTGAATAAAGACAGTCCGTGATTCTTTACTGAATGACACAAACATATAGCAATATTTGAATGTATTTTGATAACTGGGCATTTAAAAAAAAGTTATTGGATTTAGTTTGGTTTTGGGGTATTTACAATTTATTTTTCATAGGTCATTTTCATAAGACACAGGAGCTATATTAGGCCAACTCCGCCATTTGATAACGACTGATCTATTTTTCCCATTCTCTCCCCCCCCAGGTATTTTTCCCGTAACCTTTGATGCCCTTACTAATCAAGAACCTCTGAATCTCCCTTTAAAAATACCCAATGACTGCCTCCACCACTGTCCATGGCAATGAATTCCACAGATTCATCACCCTCTGGCTAAAGATATTTCTCCTCATCTCACCTCCGTTTGTGCCTAGTGTCAGCCTTTAAAAGTCGTGGAATCAGGCCTGTTGGCTAACTTGCCCACACGGACCAAAGATGTCCCATCCACACTCGTCCCACCTGCCTGCGTTTGGCCCATACCCTTCTAAACCTGTCCTATCCAGTTGTGGGGGGATGTTTTTTGTGTGTAAATTATTATTTTATTCTGTGTCCAAGATGGCTGCCGGAAGGGAGAGTGTACGCTGGCGCGCTTTAGCTGCCGCTGCTCTCTCTTCAAATTGTGTTTTTGATTTTTGTCTTTGGATTGAATTCTGTCTTTAATTTGTGTACTGGTGATGTCTTTACTATTTATTTCATTCCGCTTACATGTTTTTACTCTATTTGCTAAATTTTGTAAGGTGTCCTTGAGACTCTTGAAAGGCGCCCATAAATAAAATGTATTATTATTATTATTATTATTATTACCTGTCTAACTGTTTCTCAATCGTTGCGATAGTACCTGCCTCATCTACCTCTTCCAGCAGCTCATTCCATACAAATACCCACACCCTTTGTGTGAAACAGTTACCTCTCAGATTCCTAATGAATCATTCCCCCCCTCACCTTAAACCTATGTCCTCTGGTTCTCGATTCCCTTACTCTGGGCAAGAGACTCTGTGCAGCTACCCGATCTATTCCTCTCATGGTTTTGTACACTCTTCCTGAATAACTTGTTTCCCATCAGATAACTTTTCTTCTTTTAATCTTCATGTTGCTTTGTGTATGGCTTTTTATTGACAACATATTTCCAGTGGACTATGTAGTTCGAATACCTTGAAACAAAATCAGTAGATATTTTATTATGTGTTGTATTATTCATTCCAGCCGCTACCATTCGCCTTGATCCTGCTCCTGCTCCCGAGATGTGAGTGTGTTTGTGCTTCTTTCATGTCTGTCTGCACTCACTCAATATCAATTACTTATGGGCTTCAAGGATCAGTTGATAGTTCTTAGACATTCATCCCACTGATTGGGGGCCACAATGTCCGCTTTGCTCCCACATCCGTGCGGTTAATAAGAAACATAGAAACAAAGAAACAAAGAAAATATTCGGCCCATTCGGCCCTTTGAGCCAGCACCGCCATTCAATATGATCATGGCTGATCATCCAAAATCAGTTCCCCTGTTCCTGCATTCTCCTCACATCCCTTGATTCCGTTAGCCCTAAGAGCTCTATCTAATAGCCCTGTCCCACGGTACAAGTTCATTCCAAGAGCTCTCCCAAGTTTAAAAAAATCAAACTCATGGTAAGCACCATGGAGAATGAACATTGCGGGTACGTCGGAGCTCGGAGACGTCGCTTAGCGCTAACGGCAGGTACTCGGGAAGACTCGCTAATGGCAGGTAAGCAGGGGAACACTCGTGAAGATTTTTCAACATGATGAAAAAATGTCCACGAGAGCCCCGAGTACCGACGAGTGGCCATTACCGCAAATCTCCGAGTTCGAATCAGGGCAAACTCGGGAGAGCTCTTGGAATGAACTCGTACCGTGGGACAGGGGTTTAACTCTCTCTAGGAAACATCCAGTGAATTGGCCTCCACTGCCTTCTGTGGCAGAGAATCCCACAACTCTCTGAGTGAAAACGTTTTTCCTCATCTCAGTCCTAAATGGCCGACCCCTTATCCTTAAAATTGGTCTCTATAACTTGCCCCCTGGTGTGTCGGGAATGGATGGGAATGTGGGATAGTATTGAACTAGTGTAAATGGGTAATCAATGGATGGTGTGGACTCAGTGGGCCGAAGGGCCTGTTTCCTTGCTCTAAACTAAACCAAGCAGTCATTCGGTATTTGGGAGGTGAAACAAGGTACTGCAGATGCCGGTTTACAGAAAAAAAAAGAAATTGTGTCTGAAGAAGGGTCCTGACCCAAAATGTTATCTATTCATGATCTCCAAGAGTGCTGCCTGACCTGCTGAGTTACACTACATTGCATCTTTTTTCTCTGGTATTTGGACATTTTTTCGCTAATGGGTATATGGTGGGCGGCGCGACTCTCGTCAGCAGCGGCCTCTGCAGTCCGTCTGCGTTTTTTATTATTTTATGTCTATGTTTTTATGTAGTTTTTGTTATTTTTGTTGGGGTATGTGTGTGGGGGGTGGGGGTGGTGTGGGGGGGGGGAGGGGGTAACTTTTAAATCTCTCCCTGCACGGGAGACCCGACCTTTTCTTTGTCGGGTCTCCGTTGTCGTTGGGGCTGCAACGAGGAGCGGCCTCCAACAGGAAGACCGGGGGCTGTGGTGCCGACTACTCACCTCACCGTCGCGGAGCTGGCCGAGTCCAGAGCGGGTGGAGCTGTGGTAGACGCTGCTGTGACCCGACCCCCGGAGATTCGGTGGCTGCAACTGCGGGTTTGGCGGGCGGCGACACCAGGAGCCCGCGGGTCCCTGGAGGGAGACCGCTTTTCAGGGCTCCCGCAACGGCGACTTCTCCCGCCCGAGTTGCGGGGTTGAAGAGCTCCTGGAGCGGGGCCTTACACCATCGCCCCGCGCGGCTTGGAATGGCCGCGGGAGTTTGCGAGCGCGCGCCGGGGGCTCTAACACCAAGACCCGGTGTGCGGCCTTGCATCACCCGGCGTGGCTTTAATGGCCACGGGACAATTCGCCATCGCCCGCCGGGGGCTTTGACTTTGACTCTGACATCGGGGGGGAGAGTGCAGTGGAGAGAGAAGTTTTTTTGGCCTTCCATCACAGCAATGTGATGGATGTTTATGTAAATTATGTTGTGTCTTGGGTCTATTTGTTTGTAATGTATGGCTGCAGAAACGGCATTTCGTTTGGACCTCAAGGGGTCCAAATGACAATAAATTGAATTGTATTGTATTGTATTGTATTGTATTGTATTGATCGAGCGTTGAGCTATTTCCTTACAGATCATTTGTAAATAATATAGGAAGGAAAAGATGTATAAATTTAAAAAAATCATTGTTTACACTAAAAATTCAAGCCTACGTGATTTATGCTTGAATCACCTCTTAGTTACTATGTTTAAAGAGCCTGTCCCACTTTCACGACCTCTGCCGAGTTTGCCCTTGACCCATACTCGCAGCATGGTCGTCACAAGGTCGTAGGAGGTCGTAGGAGGTCGTAGGATGCTAGTCGTAGGTACTTGTGGCATCAAGTAGGTCGGGGCGTTTTTCTAGCCTGATGAAAAATGTCCACGAGTAAAAAAGATCGTGAATCAGGTTGTGAGAGGCCCTTAAGGGACAGGCCCTTAAGAAAGAAATGCAGATGGTGGAAAAATCGAAGGTAGACAAAAATGCTGGAGAAACTCAGCGGGTGAGGCAGCATCTATGGAGCGAAGGAATAGGTGACGTTTCGGGTCTCGACCCGAAACGTCACCTATTCCTTCGTTCCATAGATGCTGCCTCACCCGCTGAGTTTCTCCAGCATTTTTGTCTATCTTAGTTACTTTAGTCACTTCTTCCGTAACTGACAGAATAAATCTCAAGCACTTCAGCTTCTGAAAAGGCATGGATGTGAGAGTGTTTTGCTTAGAAAAGACCTATTATGTTAAATATTTGACATTTGACATTGAAACACACTGTGGACAGATTTATGTGCATAAACCAAGCATATCACGTAAGATGAGAAACAATACTCAGGCCATCAATACTTAATGCATTTCAAGAGTTATGGGGAAATATATCTGAATCTGTTGTCAATCCGATTCGAAAAGTCTCTGTATTTTTAGGAATATTCTTAATATCTTAATTCTAAAGGGGCTGTCCCACTTGGGCGACCTAATCCGCGAGTTCTGATGAGTTTGCCCTCGACTCATACTCGCAGCATGGTCGACACGAGGTCCTAGGAGGTCTTTGTAACTCTCCTTCATGCTCGAGAGTAGTCCCCGCGTACTCGAGGCATCAGCTAGGTCGTGGCGTATTTTTCAATATGTTGAAAAATGCCTGCGAGTAAAAAAAGGTCGCCATGGAAAAAATCGATACTTTTTTTACTCGTGGGTTTAGTTGAAGTAGGTCGTAGTAGGTCGGCATGTTAGTCGAAGATAATCGAGGGTAGTCGAAGGTAGTCAAAGATAGTCTTCATCATAGTCGAAGGGAGGTCGAAGGAGATCGAAGGAGGTCATCTTCACTCTCCACTATTCGGTGTCCAATTTTCCCGAAGTTAGTCGTAGCTAGTCGAAGCTAGTCTTCAACATAGTTGAAGGAGGTCTTCAACATGACATTTCTCAAATTCTCCTAAACTCTTCTAAGCTTGCCAATTAGGTTGCCGCAGTGGGACAGCCCCTTAACTGTGTACCACAATGCACAGCAGAATCATTCATGGTTTAATGATCACCATAAAACAAAAATAATCTGTTAGTCCCTTATCACGTGTCTATACACCGTAAATGGCTCGATTGTAATCATGTACTGACTTTCCGCTGACTGGATAGCACGCAACAAAAACTTTTTTTTCCACACAAGCGGTGGTGGGTGTATGGAACAAGCTGCCAGAGGAGGCAGTTGAGGCTGGGACTATCCCAACGTTTAAGAAACAATTAGACAGGTACATGGATAGGACAGGTTTGGAGGGACATGGACCAAGCACAGGCAGGTGGGACGAGTGTAGCTGGGACAAGTTGGGCTGAAGGGCCTGTTTCCGCGCCGTATCACTCTATGACTATAACAAAAGGTCTTCACTGTACCTCGGTACATGTGACCATAAACTAAACTGTAAACTGTAAAATGAATCCAGTATAATAGCAACATCTAAGGAAGAAGTCTTCTCTTCTCATTCCATAGGTTGTGGTTGACTATGGAATGGGATTTGACAAGTACACTCACCAATTGGGTTGTGACCAAACTCAATGAAGAATGGAGACGCAAGGATGAGATGAACAGACAGATAAATACGTCTGGAGATGTATCCATGACAGGTAAATTGATCTGGAGACACGAGGAACTGTAGATGCTGGAATCGAGAATGAAACACAAGGTGCTGGAGTAACTCAGTGGGTCAGGCTGTGGAGGGAACAGAGAGTGACGTTTCAGGTTGGGACCCTTCCTCAGACTCAGAGGATAGGTGATAGGATGTGGAACAGTGCAGCAAAAGGACAGGCCATTCGGCCCAAAATGTCAGAGCTGAACATGATGCCAAGACTATCTCTTATCTACCTGCACATAACCCACAACGCTCCATTCTCTACGTATCCACATGCCTATCCAAAAAGTTCTAAAAGGCCACAATCGTATCTGCCTCAACCACCAACCCAGGCATCATGTTCCAGGCCATCACCACCCTTTGTGTAAAAAAAGTTGCCCCACACATCTCCTTTAAGTTTCGCCCCTTTCACTTTAAAGCTACAACCTCTTGCATTGGATTTTTTCTATCCCGGGATAAAAATGGTCTCTGGTGCGTAGGATAGCGTTAGTGCACGGGGTGATCGCTGGTCAGCGCGGACACGGTGGGCCGAAGGGCCCTGTTTCCACACTGTATCTCCAAAGTCTCTAAGGTCTATTGTGCTGGTGTTAAAGTGGCTGGGAAATTAGATCCTTGTTCATCCAGCTGGATTTTTTATCCATTAAAACATTTTCTGTTAATTGAGGTATTGTCGGAAAAAAACCCCTTGTGACTCTGCTTTTAGTGCATGAGCAGCTAACGTCAGGAGGAATCAGGTTATGGTTCATTTAGTCTGTTTGGTACAAACATAATTCTGAACCATTGAGGCAAATAAAATACTGAAGAGGGGGATAGATGGCGATTTTGTTCAAAACACTTAGACAGAGTAGATGAGGGAATGGACAGGTGATGTTTTGGGTCGGGGCTCTTCTTCAGACTGATTGGAGTAGAGGGGAGCAAGTTGGAAAAGAATGGTGGGAGTGGGACAATGCCTACCATAAGAATAATAATGGATGGGATTTATATAGCGCCTTTCTAATACTCAAGGCGCTTTACATCGCATTATTCATTCACTCCTCAGTCACACTCGGTGGTGGTAAGCTACTTCTGTAGCCACAGCTGCCCTGGGGCAGACTGATGGAAGCGTGGCTGCCAGTCTGCGCCTACGGCCCCTCCGACCACCACCAATCACTCACACACATTCACACACAGGCAAAGGTGGGTGAAGTGTCTCGCCCAAGGACACAACGACAGTATGCACTCCAAGCGGGATTCGAACCGGCTACCTTCCGGTTCCCAGCCGAACACTTAGCCCATTGTGCCATCTGTCGTCCCAAATGTCGTACCATGTGATGGACACACAAAGTGCTGGAGTAACTGAGCGGGTCAGGCAGCATCTCTGGATGGATGAGTGATGTTTAGGGACGGGACCCTTCTTCAGACTGAAAGTAGGGGGGGAGCGGGGGCGGGGGGGGGGATGAATTGGAGGCGAGAAAAGACCAGGATACGGGGTAAAGAAGGTTCGATTGGCAAATGGGTGGAGTTAGTGACAAAGACCAAAGGTGAAAAGGAAACAAAAGAGTGTCAGATAAGGAGAGACGAGGAGGGGTGAAACTTAAAGCTGGGTGGTGGGATATGGGCTGAAGCATGTGGACAGTGGGAGGGGAAAGAGGAAGGAATCATTGGAAAAGATGGATGAGGGGGTGGGAGATGAGTGTTTGATGATGGGGAAAGGAGCTGCTAGACTAGGGGAGGGGGGTTTGGGGGTGGGGGGTGGGGTTGTTGTTGCTAGAAACATGACAAAAGATGGTAAGTTTAAACGTCAGTCCAAGATATTTTCTTGGCTACGAAAGCAAATAATCTGCTTTCTTTCTAATAATGTAGTGTGGTCAGAAATGCTGTCTTCTAGATGCAATCTCATACCTCTGTCTGATCAGGTCTCCACAATACATTCTAAAGCAAGGGTTGAACAAGACTAGATAGTTTGCCCAATATTCTCTTTTACTTAAATCCTCTGCCCTCCTTCAGAGGATTTACTTTCTTTGTAGTGTTATAGTTGCAAAATTAATGAATAGAAATTGGGAACGCCACCATAATAGCCTGGAGGAACACAGCGGGTCAGGCAGCTTCCCTGACGAAAAGGTGACGTTTCAGGTCGAGACCTTTCTTCAGACCGAGAGTCAGGGGAGAGGGAAAAGGTACATAGAACAAATGAATGAAATGTATGCAAAAGGACACCAGTCATTGAAAGTGGGCATGCAGGTGCAGCAGGCAGTGAAGAAAGCGAATGGTATGTTAGCTTTCATAGCAAAAGGATTTGAGTATAGGAGCAGGGAGGTTCTACTGCAGTTGTACAGGGTCTTGGTGAGACCACACCTGGAGTATTGCGTACAGTTTTGGTCTCCAAATCTGAGGAAGGACATTATTGCCATAGAGGGAGTGCAGAGAAGGTTCACCAGACTGATTCCTGGGATGTCAGGACTGTCTTATGAAGAAAGACTGGATAGACTTGGTTTATACTCTCTAGAATTTAGGAGATTGAGAGGGGATCTTATAGAAACTTACAAAATTCTTAAGGGGTTGGACAGGCTAGATGCAGGAAGATTGCTCCCGATGTTGGGGAAGTCCAGGACAAGGGGTCACAGCTTAAGGATAAGGGGTAAATCCTTTAAAACCGAGATGAGAAGAACTTTTTTCACACAGAGAGTGGTGAATCTCTGGAACTCCCTGCCACAGAGGGTAGTCGAGGCCAGTTCATTGGCTATATTTAAGAGGGAGTTAGATGTGGCCCTTGTGGCTAAGGGGATCAGAGGGTATGGAGAGAAGGCAGGTACGGGATACTGAGTTGGATGATCAGCCATGATCATATTGAATGGCGGTGCAGGCTCGAAGGGCCGAATGGCCTACTCCTGCACCTAATTTCTATGTTTCTATGTTTCTAGGACAAATCAGAGCCAGCAACAATGATTGTGGAAGAGTGGAGCCCACAATAGTCCATTGTTGGCTGTGGAGAAGGTGATAACGAGTGATGCAAGTAGTGAAACTCGGCAGGACGACAGTGAAACTAGTACAATGACTAGGGTGGGGGGGGGGGGGGGGGGGGGGGGGGGGAGGATGGAGGGCAGAGGGGACGCAAGGGTTACTTGAAGTTAGAGAAATCAATTTTCATACAGCTGGGTTGTAAGCTGCCCAAACAAAATATGAGGTGTTGTTCCTCCAATTAGCGTTTGGCCTCACTCTGACAGTGGAGGAGGCCCAGGACAAAAAGGTCAGTGTGGGAATGGGAAGGGGAGTTAAAGTGTTTGGCAACCGGGAGCTCACCAGGAATGTGTTTCACAGAAGGTAGTTGATGATATACATGCACACTGTAGAATAATTCTGGCCTTTTTCCAAAAATATTTCCTCTGTTTTTTTCTTCAGTTTTTCCCTGGCATTCACACCTAAGGCAACCAATAGGTAACAAACAGTATTTATGTCTTTGCCAAATTCACTGTGAACAAGCTGATTGTTGGCAATTGTATGGAATTGATGTTGACACAAGTGTTGAGAACGTCGAACTAAATTAATAAAGAATTACATGTTAAGTTAGCAATTATGTTCTAACTTGTTGACTTTGTCTTCACCAGGTAAAAACGTATTTATTGTCCTTTAGGACTTGGCTCCTTCAGTCAAAGACATCTGTCTGCAGTAAATTATGGACTATTGCAGCCCAGACTATCGCACAAACCAGGACCAGTCGCACCCGGGCCACTCCCTCCTCTCCCCTCTCCCATCAGGAAAAAGGTGTAGAAGTGTGAAAACGCACACCTCCAGATTCAGGGAGAGTTTCTTCCCAGCTGTTATCAGGCAACTGAATCATCCTACCACAGCCGGAGAGCAGCGCTGAACTACTATCTACCTCATTGGAGACCCATGGACTATCCTTGATTGGACTTTGCTGGCTTTACCTGGCACTAAATGTTACACCGTGGATGACTCGTTTGTAATCATGTATTGTCTTTCTGCTGACTGGATAGCACTCAACAAAAGCTTTCCACTGTACTCTGGTACACGTGACAATAAACCAAAGTGAAAAATGCACATAAACATTACAAAGTGGAAAATGTTCCTGTGGTGATCCCCTCCTACTGTGAGGAGCAGTCTCATCTTAGCTCAGAGTATTCCCAAAGGATGGAAAATTAGTCGTGGATACAAACGATCTTCTTATTCCGTTAGGTACACAAAACGCTGGAGAAACTCAGCGGGTGCAGCAGCATCTATGGAGCGAAGGAAATAGGCAACGTTTCGGGCCGAAACCCTTCTTCAGACTGATAGGGAGTGGGGGGGGGGGGGGAGAAGGAAGGAAAAAGGGAGGAGGAGGAGCCCGAGGGCGGGGGGATGGGAGGAGACAGCTCGAGGGTTAAGGAAGGGGAGGAGACAGCAATTCCGTTAAATTGCTGCAATTTATTTGAAGATGTCTTTAAAGTTGTGGCAATATCTAGCGTTTAGCTCCCTCACTTTGATGACAGCGCTTGACTTGATCATGATGTGTCTGGGTCTCGCCTTCATTAACAATCCACGACAAAATGCCTTTGTTCTTTGTTTATCTTTGATGTTGTGGAGACGGCAATGCTGGAGCAAAACAGACAGAGAGAATCGGGATGCCATGGCAGTCTCTTAATGAATTTATGTTAATTTATGTAAACTGAACGAAAACACTAAAGCCGAGTGGTGCCAGTGGGAATGGGTCTCATTTCGTGAGCTGGAAGGATTAATAATAAGAATTCTACAGTGCTATTCTTATTATTTTTCAATAATAATTGCTTCCCTTACTCACATCCTCATCGGAGTTGCTTCAAGTAATTATTCTGTATCCCTAATGAAAATGTACGCGTTTATATAAAAGGCTGCTATTAACACCCTCAAGGCAGACGATTGAATTTTAACAAAACCCTCTTGGAATTTGAGATATTCTTAATCTACCTTTTCTGTTTGTTGCTTTTGAATCTTTTTTTTTGAAGACAACATACAGAGAAGTAAAGGAGGTGGAGAAAAATGCTGGAGAAACTCAGCGGGTGAGGCAGCATCTGTGGAGCGAAGGAAATAGGCAACGTTTTGGGCCGAGACCCTTCTTCAGAAGTTAAGGAGTTGTATTTTATTGCACTTTATCGGAGCACCTTGATGTAATGTTGCCAAACACTTTAACTCCCCCTCCCATTCCCACAGAGACTTTTCTGTCCTGGGCCTCCTCCACTGTCAGAGTGAGGCCACATGCAAATTGGAGGAGCAGCACCTCATATTCGCTTGGGCAGCTCACAACCCAGCGGTATGAACACTGATTTTTCTAACTCCAAGTAACCCTTCCATCCCCTCTCTCTCCACCCCTCCTGCATGCTGGTTGTCATGCTAGTTTCACTGTTGTCCTGTTGAGTAGACTCTCTGTACAACTTATTATCACCTGCCCCACAGTCAACAATGGTCCCTCATTGCTTTATGCCTATGGGGGCTGTCCCACTGCGGCGACCTAATCTGCGAGTTTAGAGGAGTTTTCCCTCGACTCAAACTCGCAGCATGGTCGACACGTGGTCCTAGGAGGTCCTATGAGGTCACTGGAACTCATGCTCAAGGGAAGTCCCCGCAGTTTGGGCAAGGGCATTTTTTCAGCATGTTGAGAAATCTTTCCGCGAATAAAAATTGGTCGGCATGGTTCTTTAGAACTCGTAGTGCAGTGGAGTGGGGTCGCTATGTAGTTACAGGCAGTCGAGGGCAGCCGTAGGCAATCTCCTCCGTTGACCGGGCATTTTAATTGGTTCATTGGAGTTTCCAGGACCAAGGAAAACCGACCGGTAATTTAAATGCCTGCTAAACTTTATTATAAGTTGTCTGGCGTTTTAAATGTGTCTCCACTCCCCTCCCCCCCTTCTCTCCCCTTCTCTCAGCCCGAAATGTTACCTATTCCTTTTCGGCAGAGATGCTGCCTGTCTTGCTGAGTTATTTCAGCTTTTTGTATCTGTCTTCAGTGTAAACCAGCATCTACAATTCCTTCCTACACACTTGATGCAATGTGTCTGGTAATATAAGACCTTATCAGATAAGGCTTTACTGCATCAGGCTGTGTCACATGCAAACACTCGAAATTATATAATAAATAGCGGGGGAGTCTAGGACCAGAGGTCATAGCCTCAGAATAAAAGGACGTTCCTTTTGGAAGGAGATGAGGATGAATTTCTTTAGTCAGAGGGTGGTGAATCTGTGGAATTCATTGCCACAGATTGCTGTGGTGGCCAAGTCAATGGATATTTTTAAGGCAGAGATAGATTTTTGATTAGTACGGGTGTCAGGGGTTATGGGGAGAAGGCAGGAAAATGGGGTTGAGAGGGAGAGATTGATCACCCATGATTGAATGGCAGAAAGGACTAGATGGGCCAAATGGCCTAATTCTGCTCCTATAACTTATGAACTTATGAACATGAAATTAACTTTTCAAATATATTAGCTCTTTATTAGTCCGTCTGTATCAGTAACGAGGACAGTTTTTGCTGTTAATTGGTCCTCGACACACCAAGACCCACATTTGTTTGAGTATCAAGCGTTGAGTATCAAGCGCCTTGAGTATTTAAGCGCCTTGAGTATTAGAAAGGCGCTATATAAATCCCATCCATTATTATTATTATTTCTTCCATGAAGAAATGATTTTAGATGAAACTGGCATGAAATAAAAGAATATATGGAAACAATGAAAAGCATTTTAATTTAGGTATTGAGCCTGCTTCACTCACTGACGTTAGTGGTTGTGAACTATGATCTGTACAGAATAATTTAGTTATTTGACCCAGTTCTCAATGATTACTTCAGCTTTAAAGTGAACTTTGGGAAACTCTTCACAACTTCTATGGCAGGACGTTCAAAGGACAACAGTAGCTTTGAAGATATTAATTCACACCATTGCTTTGTTTAAAAAAATCATTAAGAGACTCTCGTTATTTCTCACTGACATCACCAACAACATTATCCCTTGGCTGCAGCAAAAGATTTATTCAATTCATGGACGGCACGGTGGAGCAGCGTTAGAGTTGCTGCCTTACAGCACCGGAGACCTGGGTTCGATCCTGACTACGGGTGCTGTCTGTACGGAGTTTGTATGTTCTCCCCGTGACCTGCGTGAGTTTTCCCCTGGGATTTCTGGTTTCCTCCCACACTCCAAAGATGTACAGGTTTGTAGGTTAATTGCCTTTGGTAAAAATTGTAAACTGTCCTTGGTGTGTAGGATAGTGTTAGTGTGCGGGGATCGCTGGTCGTAGAGGAAGGGCGGTTTCTGCACTGTATCTCTAAATTAAATTAAGCTACGCCACGCCACGCCACGCCACGCCACGCCACGCCACACCCACACCGCACTACTACACTACACTGCACTGCACCACATTACACTGCACTGCACTGCACTACACTGCACTACACTGCACTGCACTACACTGCACTACACTGCACTACACTGCACTGCACTGCACTGCACTACACTGCACTGCACTGCACTGCACTGCACTACACTGCACTGCACTACACTGTACTACACTGCAATGCACTGCACTGCACTGCACTACACTGCACTACACTACACTACACTGCACTACACTACACTGCACTACACTGCACTGCACTACACTGCACTGCACTATACTACACTGCACGACACTACACTGCACTACACTGCACTGCACTACACTACACTGCACCGCACTGCACTGCACTACACTGCACTGCACTGCACTACACTGCACTACACTGCACTACACTACACTACACTACACTACACTGCACTGCACTGCACTGCACTACACTGCACTGCACTACACTACACTACACTGCACTACACTGCTCTACACTACACTGCACTACACTGCACTACAATGCACTACACTGCACTACACTGCTCTACACTACACTGCACTACACTGCACTACAATGCACTACACTACACTGCACTACACTACACTACACTGCACTACACTGCACTACACTGCACCGCACTACACTACACTAATAAAAGCACTGGCTATTGCAACCAAAAAACTATTGAACAAAAATAGTAAGATTAAACGAGAACTTACCAGTTTGAAGTTTGATCTGTATTTTATGAGGAGTTACGATGAGGGATTACGTGAAGAACCCCGCCACGGCGCATGCGTGTCATTCTTCAAAGCAGCGGTGTGAAATCACAGATAACTGTAATGACTAAACATAGTAAGATTAGAGAAGAGATACCAGTTAAGTATATGATCAAGGGTGGGAGTGGAGGGCACGTAATCCCTCATCGTAACTCCTCATAAAATACAGATCAAAATTCAAACTGGTAAGTTCTCATTTAATCTTACTATTTTACTTCGGAGTCATGTGAGTGATTACGTGAAGACTTTAAAGCTCTGTGATTTCATGCCGTGGAAACTAGTCCATGCATCACGTCTGCCTTGATGACTGTAGGAGGAATTGTGTTAACATAATTTGGACATGAATTCGACATTGAAATCATAAAATTTATTAACACAAATTTATAACCCCTTTTTATGGGTTTAAATTAATTTACAGAACTTAAAATTGTTTCTGCAAAAGTTCCAGGTTTCATTACTGGTTTATTGTAAAATAATTGGAATGTTTTTTCCCCCCCAGACCATCCTGCTGCCTTGAGGATTTGGTCCATTGGTACATCCAACTGTATCGCTGCCGATGTAGCTGCAGCCCTGGTGGAATGAGATTTAAAAATATTAGTATCCACCCCAGCCTGTGTTAGCACCTGTTTCAGCCATCTTGAGATGGTCTGGACCGTCACTCTTTTGTGTGGTTGCTAGTGGCTGACCAAAAAGTGCCTTCTCATTGCCTCTTAGGATTTTCGTTTTCTTTATGTATAACAACAGATGTCTTACTATACACAGACGGTCATCTGTTTGGGTATGACCTAAATTGTATATTGAGGCCTGCTGATCCCTGTCTGTTCTGCTTACTAACTCATAGATATGAAACGTAATATTTTCTGTTGAGGAAGTCATGTTGTCCAGTCTTAGTTTATGCAGTGACTGTACCCTTTGTGCCGTGACCAATGCCATTAGCATGACTGTTTTAATGTCAGTCTGTGTAGGGACAGAGCTGTTGCTGGAGACCAATTCCTGAGCATCTTCAGGATAATAATTACATCCCAATAATTACATACATTGGGAGTACCTGGTTCTTGGGGGAGTAGTATTAAAAATTCCCCTCATAAGTTTTGTTACCAGTGGGTGAGTCCCAACAGAGTAACGCTCTGTCCCCTGCCATAGGTAAGTCGATAGGGCACTTCTGGCGCAGTTGATGGCACTGTAACTGAGCCCCTCATCATAGTGGAGGCCTGCCAGATATTCCAGAACAGACGGGATGTTCATGTCTCTGTAGGTGATGTTGTTTTTATGGCAGTGCATCGCCCACTTCCTGATATAGACCAGATACTGTTTTTTGGTTGACTGTCTTTGGGCCGCCGAGATCATGTTCACTGTTCGGTCCGTCAGTCCCAGTTGTAGTAGAGGTGTTTTTATAACTCTACAAAATTAATAAGTTCAAATGTTATGGCATGGGTGGCTATCCCTTGTTACGGGATGTAGCAATAAATCTGGTCTATGTGGGATGGTGATACATGGTTCTAATACCATGTTTAATACCACTGGGAACCATGGTTGAGTAGGCCAATCGGATGCTACCAATACCAGACGCAGAGTCTTGTTTTATTTTCCTTAATACCCGATTGATGAGGCAGAAAGGAGAGAATGCGTAAATAACAATTCCCCCCCCCCCCCCCCCCCCCCCCCCAATGCAGCGAAAATGCATCTGTCGCCGCTGCCCCAGGGTCTGGTTCCCATGAAACATAATTTGATAACTGGTGGTTAAGTCTGGATGCGAATAGATCGATATCTGGTGTTCCATATTTTGCTGTAATATCAGCAAATACTTTTTATTCAACATCCATTCGGTGTTTTTTTTATTTTAATTTGCGTGACCTGGTGTCTGCCACTAAATTTAGTCTTCCTGGTAGGTAAGTGGCTGATATCCAAATATCTCTCTGGATACACCATTGCCAAATTGTATTAGCCAGATTGTCACATGATGTCGATTTGTTTCCACCCATGTGGTTAATGTATGCTACCACGGTGGTATTGTCTATCTGTAGGCTAACATGCTGGTGATATGACCCAGTACAATATGACTTTAGGCCATGTAATGCACCCAACATTTCCAGGTAGTTTATGCCCAGTGTGAGTAATAATGATGCCTCCTGAGCAGTCCATCTACCTCCACAGCTGGTGATGGTATTGGTGACTCCCCACCCAAGTGCACTGGCATCAGTTTGTAGTACCATGGAAGGGTTACTGACAATGATTGGATTGGAACAAAGCCAGATGTTATCTATCCACCATTTTAGTTCCATTTTAGCTTGATTGGTAGTTTCATAGGTCTGTCAAAGTGACCTGCATTAATTTAGAGTGCTTGTATTTTTGCTCTCTGTAAGTTTTGGTAATGTAGAGGTCCAAATTGTGTGGCTGGAAAGGCAGCCACCATTTTGCCAATTACTTTTGCTACCAATCTGATGGATGGTTTGCTGATGTCAGTGAGGTTATTGCAAGCCTCTATTAAATCTCTAGCCTTTCCCTTAGGCAGAGTCACCGACATGTGAACTGAGTCAATGGTGAAACCCCAAATAGTCCATAGTAGTGGAAGGCGTTAGTTTAGATTTAACTGGATGGATAATAAAGCCCAGTGTTTCAAATAACTGTTTTGTGGCTGTTACAGTTTGTTTGGCCAATTCCAAAGTTTTGCCCACAATGAGTATGTCATCTAAATATGCCATGACCATATGTTTACGTTTCCGTAGAGACGCTAGGGCTGGTTTCAACATTTTTGTGAACAGCCTGGGGCTGATGATAAACCATTTGGCAGTGCTTTATACTGCCAGAGTTGTCCCATCCAGTTGAATTTTAAGTAACATGTGTGGTCACCTCGTATAGGCACTGAATAGTAAGCATCTTTTAAATCGATGCTGGCCATGAAGTAACCTTTGGAAATTAATTGTTTAGCAGTAACAAAGGTATCCATTTTGTCAGATCTATGGTGATGCGACAACCACCATCTTTTTTGTTTTTGATAAATATATTGGACACGAATTCGAATGGTTCGTGTTGAGTTTTCTCAATTACACCTTTTATGTAAAGTCGCTCCAGTTCAGCTTGCGCTTTTGATTTTTCTTTATCAGAAAAGAGTGTAATCTCCACCCAACCTCCATGCTCCCTGTATTTTGTAGGGAACCAGACCCACCTACCTCCATAGTTACCAGTGGCAGGTTTACTTCTTTTTGTAGGTTCTTCGCTGCTGTTGTTGCACTGGTGTCTGGATTTTCGGTTTGGTTGGCGTTGGAGGTCCCCGCATCTTCCAAGAAGGCCGGCCTGGGTCATGGCCTAAAAAAGACTCATGTTTTGAGTACCGGGCCTTCGAGCTTTCACCGGTTCTGCTGGTGGGTGCATAGGGTGCTGTCTTTGGCTGTAGTGGGTTCCAGTAGGTTCTCTTGTTCTTGCACCCCCTTGCACTCTTGTCTTTCCTTCTGCGGACCCCTCTTCCAGGTCAGCCCAGAACTGACCCGCAGTGCTCCCCTCTGATAAGGTAGAAGCACTGTGCAGCCCTTCAAGAGGTACTGCTGTGGGTTTATCATAGGGCCCACAGTGACCCGACTCCATCTCCCGGAGTCTGTCACGTTGGAGCAAATGCTCCACACACCGCTCCATCCGGCTCCAGCGCTCTCGGGAGCTGGCCGCCCGCGGTTGTTCAAAGTCGGTCTCCTCTGAATCCACGACCTTGTTTGTTTTTGTGTCTAGCCTTACCGCCCGGCCGCGTGGATCTGGCCGGTGCGGAGGCGACATCGGGCACAGCTGATCCCACTATCGGTGATCCGAGTGCCGCTGGCTGCTGCTGGCTGCCCGCTGCTCCGCGGTCCTCCCTCTCCAGCTTTGTCCTTACTGCCCTTCCGTGGTGTGGATCTGGCCGGTGTGGAGGCGACATCGGGCACAGCTGATCCCATCTAGCCCACCAGCTTTGTCGCAGCCCGTTGGTTTCTCCACCTGTAATCAGCATGGTAAAACACAATAAGA